>NC_051390.1:4828038-4830538 GCF_015228065.2 Penaeus monodon | reverse complement strand
CCCCCAGCCCATAACCTCCCTCACACCCTCACACCACCCCACATCCCCCCTTCCTCCCCCCTTCACCCCCAGCCCCTAACCTTCCTCACACCCCCTCATCTCCCCTCCCCCCTCCCATATTTCTTTACTGCCAATTTTTTTTTTTTTCCCCCTTTTTTCTGAGAATCTTTGAGAATCGGTGATGTATTTGACCTGATGTGATGTATTTAATAGAAAAAAAAGAATATCCAATCTTCCCCGCAGGATATTGCAATCAGCCTCTAATCCTTGGGAATTATTAGTGTTCAGACGAGCAAATTTATGCAGTGCGTGGAAAATAATAACCAAATTAGATTTTCATTTCCTTCCGGTTACAACCTGCTTTTGCGTTCGACGTTTTGAAGCCCTGGAAACGTTTTGGAAAATAAGAGAAAAAAATAATATCTAAGGAAAAGGAAGAGAAAGAAAAAGATGCATGTGTAATTGCGAAAGTTAGAGAGTTGGTTATAAGGGACGAAGGGAAGATAACACATGTGACAAAGAAGGAGAGGGGAATGGGGAAAGGAGAGATACATGGTGGAGGAGGAGGGAGAAAGAGAGGGGGAGAGAGGGGGAGGAAGGTAGATAGAGAGAGAGGGAGAGGGAGAGGAGAGGAGAGAGAGAGAGACAGAGACAGAGACAGAGACAGAGACAGAGACAGAGACAGACAGAGAGAGAGAGAGAGAGAGAGAGAGAGAGAGAGAGAGAGAGAGAGAGACAGAGACAGAGGAGAGAGAGAGGAGAGAGAGAGAGAGAGAGAGAGAGAGAGGGAGAGAGAGGGGAGAAGAGGAGAGAGAGAGAGAGAGAGAGTGAGAGAGAGAGAGAGAGAAGAGAGAGAGAAGAGAGGGAGAGAATGAATGTGAGGGAAACTCAGACCCAACACCGAGGAGCTATTTCACATGACGACAAAAACAAACCCCAATATCTTCTTGGTGACTAAGAACGTTCCTGAACAAAAACATTGAACCCATTTTTGGCAAGATCCACGGGTACTTCCATTACCATAAGAGACACAGGCAGACGATAGACGTGGGAGAGATTGCAGAACAGTTGCATGTCTTCCTCACCCTCACCCACAGACTGTTTCGATGCCCCTTTCTTAGAATTTATACTAAATACTAGCGATGTAATAGCACAGGCCGCGAAGATCAAAAGACGCACATCGGCAAATAATAATGGCGTTATAAACATCACAGTCAACGGAGAGGCTACTGAAGTTAGTAATTAGTTCATTTACCTTGCAACCCTCCTCGCCAACAAATAGGATGACACGCCTGGGATCAAGAGAAGAATTGAAAAAAAAAAAACACAATAGCTCGCACCAACATCTGGAAAGACAAGAGCATTAGCCTAAAGATTAAGCTAAGAATCCTGAACACCCTAGTTTTCTCGTTTGCATCGTGTGGTACTGAATACAGTCAAAAAGAGAAGCAAAAGTTTTGAGTAACGGCACTATAGATGATTATTCAGAATAAACTGGACAATGAAAATTATTAATGATGAACAGAATCAATACCACTTACAGATTGCTTAACATCCTGCTTAGTAGAAAATTAGCTTTTCTGGGACAAATGCTACTGAGAGACAATCTTGATAGCATCCTGCTAATGGGTATAATCATAGAAAATAGAGGAAAGGAAAAGCTTAGGTAAGACTTAGGTATTAGTGATAACATCCAAGAAATTACTGGTCCGTCTATGGTTGAAGCGAAAAAGATGGCAGATGATGGAAGGATATAGACAATGATGGTGAAAAGAGCCACAGTCGCTTAACTCTGAACTATGTGTCCTTGATGATAATATTGCACTTCTCCTAAGCGCTCACTATCGCCCCAGTGATAAGGACGGCCACCCCTCCACTGAATAAATAACAACCTTGACTCAATCCTTGTAATATATAACTGCCAACACACGCTCATTGTGGGGGACCTTCACTACCGCCTGGTCCCGAGAACACAGAAAGTCCTGCTAGATATCGACGGTCTGGTGGATTGTGTGGACTTCCCCATCCACATACCAGGGAGAAGCTTTGACTCTACACTGTGTAAGTGTGATGTTCCTCACTCGGTAAGGTTGACATCGTAGACAATTTTTGGAGTGTCACTCAAAAAAGGAAAAAGAGATTGCGAAAAAAAAACTGACTGTGGGATCAAGCGAACTGCAGGGCATTGAAGCTGGTCTCTCCCAAACCGACTGGACGCAGATCGAAAAGAAGTTTGCAAGCACGTATCTGCATTGAGAATACAGATGTGTAGGTCCGCATCTAATAAGATGTGCTACTGAAACATGCCTGAGGTAAAGTTACCAGCCATGACATATAAAGCAGCCCAGAGTTGAATTGCTGCACAAAAAAAAGCGAACAGGAAAATTACTAACGAATACCATTATTGTCGAAAGTCAGCAAGAACTAATGAAATTAAGCAATACCTCGAAGACAACAACGTCCTCCCATTAAAAGAGATCGAATTTCGATTATCAAGATC
>NC_051390.1:4814692-4819692 GCF_015228065.2 Penaeus monodon | reverse complement strand
TCTCTCCTCTCTCTCTTCTCTCTCTCTCTCTCTCTCTCGTCTCTCTCTCGTCCTCTTTTCCTCTCTCTCTCTCTCTTCTCTCTCTCTTTCTGTCTGTCTGTCTCAAATCTTTTTAAGCATTTATTGGAAGCACATAACATCATTATTGACTATCATCTTTCTCCTCTTTCCATCTTCCTTCTTCTCCCTTTTTCGTATTTCTCCTCTTTCCTTTTCCTCCTCCTCTTTCCTTTTATTTCTCTTCCCTTTTGTTTCTTTTCTGTTTCTCCGGATTTTATTCTTACTCATTTCATTATTTTCTCTTCTCTTCCTCTTCTTATTTTCTCTTTTCCTCCTCCTCTCCTTCCTCTTCATATGCATCTTCCTCTTCTTCCTCCTCCACCTCCTCCTCCTCCTTCTTCGTTTGTTTCTTTATTCTCCTCCTCCTTCTCCTCCTTCTCCTTCTCTTCCTCTTCTTCTTATCTCTTTGTTTTCCCCTTTATTTTCCTCCTCTTTCTCCTCCTTTTCCTCCTTATTCTCATCCTTATCTTCCTCACCGTCTTCGTTCTCATCTCCTTCCTTTCTATCTTCTTCTTCTAACTTCTCCGCTTCATCCTCTTCTACCTATTCATCCTCCTCCTCCTCCTCTTCCTACTCCTTTTTATGTACATCCTTCTCTTCCTCCACTTCCTCCGCCTTCACCTCCTCTTCCACCTCCTCTTTCTCGTCCTCTTTTCTTCCTCCTCCTTCTCCTTCCCCCCCCCCTCCTCTGCCTTCACCTCCATCTCCTCCTTCTTCTTTCTTTTTTTTTTTTTCCTCCTCCTACTTCCTCTTTTTTCCCTCCTTTCTTCCTTTCTCCTCTTCCTCCTCCTCCCTCTAAAATCCCCCCTTTTCCTCCTCCTTCCCCTTTCATCCTTTTCCTCCCCTTCCCTCCCCCCATCCCCTTTTTCCCCTTTTTCCCCTCTCCTTTTTTCCTCCTTTTTTCCTTCTCCTTTTCCTCCTTTTTTCCTCTTCTCCCTTCCTCTTTTCCCTTTATTTTTCCTCCTCCTTTCCTCCTTATCCCCCCTTCCCCCTTTTCCTCCTCCTCCCCTCCTCCTCTATCTCCTCCTTTTCCTCCTCCTCCCCGTCCTCATTCTTCTCTCCTTCCTTTCTCTCTTTCTCTTTCCCCCCCCTTCCCCCCCCCTTTAAACCTCGCTTCTCTTACAAATACAAAAAAAAAAAAAAAAGAAGAAAGAAAAAAAAAAAGGAAAAATAAAAATGTAAAGGAAAAACCCGGAAAGGGAAATAAAATCCAAAAGGGGGCAAAGGTGTACGGAAATCGAAAATATGGGGTTTCATTTTGAAGGGGAAAAAATGAAGCGGAAAATGGGCGTTTTGGGAATGGGGAGGGGGGTTTTTTTTCCGGGGGGGTTTTTTTTTTTCGGGGGGGGGGTTTAAGAAAGGGGGGGGAAATGGGCGGGGTTGGGGGAGGGGGGAGGGGGGGGTTGGTAGAGGGGTTGGGGGGGGGGGGGAGGAGGGTGGGGGGGTTTGGGGGGGGGAGCAGAGGGGGGGGGGGGGGGGGGGGGGAGGTGAGTGAGAGGGAGTCCCAGAATGGGGTAAGGAGGGAGGAAAGGAGGGAGGGAGGGTGTTGGTGGGGGGGGAACTCCCAGAAAGGGGAAGGGAGGGAGGGAGGTAGAGGGCGTTGAGGGTGGGGGTAGTGAGAGGGAGTCCCAGAAGGGGGTAGGGTAGGCACGGAGGAAGGGAGGGAGGGAGGGAGGGAGGTATATGTAAATGAGGGCTGGGAGGGAAGGTTGAGAATGGGGGCGGGGGGGGAGGGGGGTGGGGGCTAAAGCTTCCGGAGCGAAGCAGACACAAGCAAATGAATTAGAAATTATTAATGATGCAAAGTGCCATCAGGAAAGAGGATCAAGAGGAAGGAAGAGGAAGAGGAAGAGGAGGAAGGGAGGAGGAGAAGGTCGGAATACACAGGAGGAAAAGGACAAGGGAATAAACAAAGGGAAGAAGCAAGATGAAAGTGAATTAAACCTCAGTAATTGGTAAAATGATAAGAACAATGATGATAACAGTGATAATGGTGATAATAATGATAAAAATCATAAGAAAAATAACAATGACAATTATTATCATAACAGTGATGAAAATCATAATTATGATAATGGTAATATTAGCAAAATTAATGATAATTATGTTGATAATGATAATAACAATTGCAATGATGATATAAATATTATTGATACTAATAATGAAAATGATATGAATAATGAGAGAATGATGATGATGATGATAATGATGAAAATGATAATAATAATAATAATAATAATGATAATGAAAACAATTATAAGAATAATAATGATAATAAAATTAGAATAATAATGATAATTTTCATTATTATTATTATATTCTTATCATTATCATTATTAGCATAATAATCATTATTATCAAAAATGTTATTATTGTCATTATCATTATTATTACCATTATTATTATTATTATCATATATTATTATTATTATTATTATTATTATTATTATATATATTATTATTATTTATTATTTTATTATTATTATTATTATCATTATATTATTATTATTTTATATTATTATTATTATATTATTATTTTTATTATCATATTATTATCATATTATTATTATTTATTATAGATATAAAATTTAAAGATAAAAATTAAAATAAAAATATTTTTGGATTTCCAAAAAAATATTGTTATTATCATTAGTTTTATTAATTAACAAAAATTATTAAAAATTACTATTATTATTATTTTATATTATTAAAAATAACATTATATATATATAAATTAAAAATATAAAAATTCAATAAAAATTTTAATATAATAATATAAGAATAATACATAAAAATAATAATAGAACAAAAATAAAATAAAAAAAAATAACTGATAATAATATATTTTAATAATATAACAAATAATAATAATAATAATAATAATAATAATAATAATAATGATAATGATAATAATAATAATAATTCATGATGACGGTGACGATTATAACTCTGATAATGAATAAAGCACAACATGACAAGTATTTCAGTAGAAATATATGAATTCAGCATTTCAGTAACGGACCAAGAAATCAACTTCAATTTCCCACAAAAACAGAAAAAAAAAACGATGTGAGCCCAAAGAAAATAAATACATGAATGGATAAAATAAAATGAAAATATGTATATATACGTTATATATACACACAAAACATACAAAGAACATAAACAACATATCTATATCAATCAAGAAGATGGACCCCCTATATTAGTGTAATGCACAACGTCATCTTATTAGTAAAATATTAATAACGGTATCAGTTGCCGCTATCCTCCCATCTCCGCGTCCCGCCCCTCTTAAATATATCAAATAACAGTTAAATATATGGATTAGAATAGAAATTAAAACAGAATCGATAAAAGATAAATGATAAACTTATAAGTTTATGATATAAGCTTGTGATTGACTACGTTTGGTGGGATTATCCAGTGCGAAAGATATTGCGTGACATTACGAGATATATCCGTAATATACCAATGATATATCCGTAATATGATCTGGATATAGAGGTGATAGGTTCTGGAACGTGCCTTATAATGGAACTTAATTTTTTTTCGGTAAATTTTACGCTTTTTTTTTTTTTTTTTTTTTTTTTGAGCGGGGGGGGGGGGGTCTTTACTTCAGTGATGAAGCAGACTCATTAGCAATATTGGTCCTGTCTTTTTTTTTTTCTTTTTTTTTGTGTGTGTTTTCAGTAATGATTAGGTAAATCGTACTTATAACAATTTCATATGCAAACACTCATATACCCGCACACAGGCACAACACATGCGCACACACACACACACACACACACACACAACACACACACGCACACACACACACGCATACACACACACACACAACACACACACACGCATACAAACACACACATCAAAGAAAAATAAATAGATGAATAATAGATAAATAAGTATAGATAGATAAATAGATAAACAAATAGACAGATAAATAGATAGATAAATAAACAAATACACAATGAATTAGATAAATACGCAGACGGATAGATAACAGACAGAACAATGTACAAAAAATGAATATAGAAATAAACATTGCATATATGAGGCACATAAACATATCCACAAACACACACGTATGCATATATACATCTATCCATCCGTTCATTTTATCCACATATGAACAAATAGCAAAGAAAAACGTTCCTTACAAACCTCGATCCATTCATGACAGAAACCGATCGACTCCACCCCCCCCCCATACACATCCCCCCATCTCTATCACCAATACATCAATAAATACAAAAAAAAAAAAAAAAAATCATTTCTTTCATCTTCTTCTTCTTCATATTAGTCTCTCGATATGAAAGCCCCTTTTTAATGCATTCGATTATTAACAATGTATTTAATTATGTTTACCCTCATCGGAAAATGGGACGAGAGGCTGACGCCGATGTTGACATTTTAATATTGGTTCTCGGGACGATATTGCTCTCGGGTGAAAAAATGGGAAAATGACTTCCTTCATTTCGAGATGGACGGTGTTCATAACGCTCGTCGCGAATGTTACGCTGTTTCTCATTATCAAAAGGAGGGAGATGTATTATGAACCTACTTACATGCACTAAAATTAATGTGGATACAATCATTCATATATAATTATACTCATACACACACATATACACACCACGTGTGTCTGTATGTATATTTATGTATGTGTGTCTGTATGTATATATATGTATGTGTGTCTGTATATATATATATATATATATATATATATATATATATATATATATATATATATATATTATATATAATATATATATATATATATATTATATTATTATATATATATTATATATATATATATTATATATATATATATATATATAATATATATATATATATATATTATTATTATTATATATATATTATATATTATTATATATCTATATATATATATTTAGTATATATATATATATATATATA
>NC_051390.1:4807192-4809692 GCF_015228065.2 Penaeus monodon | reverse complement strand
GAGTAGGATGGATGGGAAAGGAAAACTAAGGTAGAAAGAAGGATGAATAAGAGAAAAAAGAGATGGAAAATAGAAGAGGAGAAGGAGAAAAAGAGAGAAGGAAGAGATGGATAAGAAAGAAATGAAAGAGGACGACAAACATGAAAAATGAGGAGGAAGAAGAAGACGAACAATAAGAAAGACAATGAATGAGAAGGAGAAAAATAAGAAAAGATAGGAGAGGGAAGGGAGACCGAAGAGGAAAGTACGAAGAGGGGAAATCATCATGACTTTTAATTAACGATCTGACTAATTAACGTTTCAGATGACATCCGTTTGTCTCTTTCCAGTTTTATGGACAGATGATTAAGGATTCGAAACATTTAATGAATACGCATCGTCTATTGCGTATTGCAAACGGGTGCGTGCAATTTACGCTGTTCCGGAGTTGTAGGAAGAGGGGGAGGGGGGGGGGAGGGGGAGGGGGAACTATTGTATTTAAATACGCGACGATTCAAGAAAATTATAATTAATAGCAGGGGTCTGATTGTGAATATCCGGAGAATGGGGGATTAATGGTACAGACATTTATATAGAACATTTATAGATCACATTGTGAGATCCTGGATAAAGGCGTTAACGGTCGAACTGAAGGTCTATAGTGAAGTTTAGTGTATGAGAGGATCGTGTGATGAGGATATTGTGCAAGATGAATATACATTGTCTGCTGTGTATTGTGTGGTGTAGTGTAGTTGTATGTGTGTGGAATGTGCTGTTGCAATAGTGGTGATATGAAGGAATATAATCGGTACAGACCTGTAGGCAACATTAATCGTCTTTGTGTACATACTTTGTATTTCTATCTGTCTGTCTGTCTGCCTCTCTCTCTCTCTCTCTCTCTCTCTCTCTCTCTCTCTCTCTCTCTCTCTCTCTCTCTCTCTTCTCTCTCTCTCTCTCTCTCTTCTCTCTCTCTTTCTCTTCTCTTCTCTCTCTCTCTCTCTCTCTCTCTCTCTTCTTTCTCTCTCTCTCTCTCTCTCTCTCTCTCTCTCTCTCTCTCTCTCTCTCTCTCTCTCTCTCTCTCTCTCTCTCTCTCTCTCTCTCTCTCTCTCTCTCTCTCTCTCTCTCTCTCTCTCTCTCTCTCTCTCTCTCTCTCTTTTTTTTCCTCCTTTTCTCTAAGAACTTCCCTACATATTCTAGAACCTCCTCTCTACATCTCTCCCATCCCCTGACCCCGCCTGTATGTCTTTTCTCCCACTTCTCCCTTTTCTCCCTCTCCCCTCTCCCTCTACATCTCCTGCCCCCCCCCCCACAACCCATCTACCCCTTCCTCTATCTCCCTCTTCCCTCAACATATCCACCCCCTCCCTTCATCTCTCTCTCTCCTCCCTTCTTTCCCTCCCTCCTCACTCCCCTAAGTCCCTCCCTCCATATTTCCCTTCCCCCCCACTCCTCTACCCCCTCCTCCTCCTCCTCCCCCCCCATCTCCAACCCTTCAGGAGAAGACAACAAATATAGAGGATGAGGGCGTGGCGTTGCTCTCTCGCTGCCTGCCTCGTCATGGAGTGCTTTGAAGGGAAACTTCGGCTTGGGAGCGTTATTACTTTCGCTCCTCGTATGATGTAATACTCTTTAGCCTTGTTGCCAGACCCGCCTTTCGCTTCGTTCGCTCTCTTTCTTATTTTTCTTTCTTTTTCTTTTTTTTTTCTTTCTTTTTTTCTTTCTATTTTTTTTTATCATGGTGATGATGATGATGAAGATGATGATGATGAGGAGGAGGAGGATGAGGAGGAGGAAGAAGAAGAGGACGGTGGTGGTGGTGGTGATGATGGTGATAATGATGATGAGGAGGAGGAGGAAGAGGAAGAGGATGATGGTGATGATGATGATGATGATGATGATGATGATGATGATGATGATGATGATGATGATGATGATGATGATGATGATGATGATGATGGTGGTGGTGGTGGTGGTGGTAATGCCGGTGATGATGATTATAACTATTTTACTATTAATGATAATACCCACAATAACGAGAATGACAATAACGACAATGCTGACAAGAATGGATGCAGGGAAATAAAATGCCACCAATAAAAGTGTCAAGCACTAAAAAAAGTGTCAGAAATAGTGATCGTCGAGACCAGAACAAACTGACCCACAGGGAAATCTAGGGACGTTATCCTTTTCGCAAGATAATAATTATAGTATCTCAAGCGGAGACTATTCAGCCTGTGTTGGTTGTGTCTGTAGACCCACTAATAAAATTATTCATCAGAAAGTATTTAACTAAATCATCATCATCATCATGCAAGGTCATTTCTCACTCTCTCTCTCTCTCTTAAGCAATTGCCGTGGAGGACAGATCTTTGAACTGAGTAATTATTATTGAGAAGATGCAGAATTCATCCAAATGTCTCAGATTTTGTGCATGTGTTTGATGGTCGGGGGGGGGGATGCTGCTAGTCCTGATTAAGATGCATTTTATCCTATTTCACGAATAAAGAGACAATTATTAAAG
>NC_051390.1:4802192-4804692 GCF_015228065.2 Penaeus monodon | reverse complement strand
ATATTAAAAGAAAAAATATTCAAAATTTCTCCGTTTTTTTTTTCTCTCCGGATTCTGCCCTCAAAAAAAAAATCTCCTCTTGAATTTAATTCTCATTTATTCTTTATTTCCCTAATCAAATATCCATAATAATGAGAACAGAATAGATCTTAGACGTGTAATAGATTCATAATAATGCGAGGTAAAATTGAGTTATGAAGTAACTACCTCGGAAAAAATATTACCTATTCTTACAACGTGTAAATAATAGTAAGAATAATAATGGCAATGATGATGATGATGATGATGATGATGATAATCATAATTATGATGATAACATAAACAATAACAACAATAACAATAGTAATAATGATAGTGAAAATTATATTATGATAATAATAATAACACTAGTAGTAATATTAATGACAATAATAATAACATTGATGATAATGCTAGTAACAATAACAATAAAATAAAATAATGATGATAATAAGAACAGCAATAGCAACAGTAGTGATAATAATAATAATGATAATAAAAGATAATAATATAATGATAATGATAACAATAATAACAATAATCACAACGACAACAACAACAACAACAACACAATAATAATAATAACAATAAAAAAAAAAAATAATAATAAAAAAATGATGATAAAGATTATAATATAATGGAAATGAGCATAAGAGTAATAATAATAATAAAAGTACTACTAATAATAATGATAATAATAACGATAATAATAATAATAATAATAATAATAATAATTATTATTATTATTATTATTATTATTATTATTATTATTATAGTAATAATAATGATAATAATAATAATAATGATAATATTGATGATGATGATAATAATAGTAATAATAATAATAAGGATAATAATAATAATAATAATAATAATAATAACAATAATAATAATAATAATAATAATAATAAGGATTAACAATGATACTGATAATAATAAGGATAAAACAAGAAAATAATAACTATAATAGCATTAATGATATTGAAAATGATAATAATATGACAACAATAATTATAATGTATTGCCACGGTAAGTACGATAAAAAGCCGTTTAATAATGCAGATAAAATTTCAGAATCAGTCATTTCGGGACGTTGTTATTAGGAACAAACCCCCCATGTGCATAAGGTTCTTTTTGATATTCATTCTGCGTGTTGGTCTTTCCTTATGTATAATGCCAAGAAAGAAAGAGAGAGAGAGAGAGAGTGAGAGAGAGAGAGAGAGAGAGAGAGAGAGAGAGAGAGAGAGAGAGAGAGAGAGAGAGAGAGAGAAGAGAGACAGAGAGAGAGAGAAAACAGGTATAAATATAAGAAAGAGGTAAGTAGAGCATAAAGAGTGAAAATGGAGGGATAGGGAATAATAATGAAAACAAAGAGATGAATTTGGGAGAGAGAAAAGAGAAGAGGAAGGAAGACCAAGTTGAGAGAGGACTTCGTGGAGCATGGAAGGGATGTGGGGGACTGAAAGAGCAACGAAGGGAGATGGGAAGTTGAAAGAGCATGGAAGGGGTGTGGGGGACTGAAAGAGCAACGAAGGGAGATGGGAAGTTGAAAGAGCATGGAAGGGATGTGGGGGACTGAAAGAGCAACGAAGGGAGATGGGAAGTTGAAAGAGCATGGAAGGGATGTGGGAGACTGAAAGAGCAACGAAGGGAGTGGGAGACTGAAAGAGCAACGAAGGGAGATGGGAGACTGAAAGAGCAACGAAGGAAGGTATGATATAAGTCTCCATAGTGTAGCATTACAATGGGAAACATAAGAAGATAAGGGATAATAAAAGCAGAAGAAAAGAAACTCAGCATATATTTGTATTCCTCTCCATTTTTTTTTATTACTGTCTTTAGCTACCCGCCAAATATCAGATATTCTTGATACTGCTAAATATTTTTCAGTTTTTCCGGCGTTGCCGTGAAATAATGAAAGAAAATATTGAAAAGACTAACCCATATGATTTACAAAAAAGAAAAAGAAAAGTAAGTGTTTTTGTTAATATATTTACGTGTCTATACTTCTATATATGTGGATGAGAGTAAAAGGAAAATAAATAAATAGATACATAAAAAATATTCGTGCGGGGCAGTAAAGTGCAGAAATCTAAAGGAATAAATGTATATGAATATCATGTATATAAACAAAGTTGAGTTTCTTAGATTGTTGTTTATTTCATGGCTGCAAGTGTGGACGTATATTCTGTGTGTGAGTGTGTGTGTGTATGTGTGTGTGTGTATGTGTGTGTGTGTGTGTGAGCGTGTGTGTGTGTCAATTTTTCGCTTGTTGATGTGTGGGAGTATCTGTGTGTGTTTGTCTGTATGTGTGTACTCAAAAATGTATGAGAATTTCAAAAACAAAGAAAATAATATAAAATAAACATGACATCAAGTCAAAAGGATGTGCAAATCTAGGGAAACCGCTCGCCGCATTTCAGTATCTGTCCTATGAACGCTTAATTTCTTATATCATCATTTATTTCATGGCTTTCAGGAT
>NC_051390.1:4789692-4794692 GCF_015228065.2 Penaeus monodon | reverse complement strand
GTAGTTCAAAGGCATCGTAAAAGGATATATCGTTAACCCTTTCCTCTTTCGAAACGTGTGCCTCGTGTTCCCTAATTAACGTGGGAGGAAGAACTATGGAATTTTACGAGTTTAAATATAATGGCACTTAACTTTACGGTTTAAACACTACGGTTTCATAGTTTTATTTCAGCATCCATAAATTTAATTTACTAACAGTATAGACACTAGTTAAACGGAGTCAATGAGCTAGCGTTCGGAACCTCACTCGACTAGCAAGAAGCCCGAGCACAAACAAATGACGATCACCGACGCGTACAGTACGTGCATAGCTCTAAATACTTGATAGGATAATCTATTTCTCCTTCGCTTCACACTAATTATCGTAACTGCCAGAGCTGTCATCGCCTCTGTGATAAGCGAGCTCCTTACTAATTACTAAGGGTGATTTAGTTACGCCTCGAGTGGCAATCAAAGTTCACGCTAAATAAGAAGTCAGATTTGGTCGCTTTTTGTTTTTTTTTCCTCACCGCAATTTCTTCGCTCTTGCCATATTACCATCTCATTTTAAAGGGGCGAAGGGGAGGAGAGGAGGGTAGGGGTGGGGGAGCATACCTCCTCGCCCCATATATCCGCGCCATATGTCGGCGAAGGAGATATCACTTTATTGCCCTTGATTCGACCATTTATCAAGGAGGATGGCGGGGGGAAGAAGAAAAGAGGGGGGAGGGGGGGGAGAAAGAGAAAGCACAGACGGTCCCTGCATTTGTCACTTGTCAAACGCGAATGAATATGATATTGATTGGCAACTCAAACCGCAACACTTTCCGGCCTGTCTTTTGTCGGCTTTGAGTTGCCAGGCGGTGGTTTATGGACGCCGCTTTTGTTCTCGGGTGAGCCAAGGTGAAAGGCTGGTCGCAGCTTATCGGTTATCAGTGAAAGGTTTTCAGTATTTAGTGCGAGGCCGGAGAGATTTAGTGGCGACGCGTATTAGTGCCGTAAAGTCTCCGGGAATCGTCCTGGGAAATGGGATTTTCGACAAGGGACTATTCGCCCCCATGCTAACGAAGCCTCACACAAATCATGTCCGGAGGGCGTGAACCAACAACAAACAACACCCATATTTTAAACTCGCGAATAACTATGACAAAAAAGGAAGAAAAAAAAATGAAGAAAACATTATCCTCTCGCCACAAACATTCCTTCCACGAAAAGTGAATTTATAGATCAAGGAATATATCAGAGAATTTAATTCGCTAATGATCAACATCAGTGACAGTTCTTGGTTCGTTTGGGGGTTCGGAGCTTCGGCCTCAACTTCAGACCTTTGCCAACCCGACCGTGACGATTAAAGTTAATTACATCGCTTCATATTTTCCAATCAACGTGTAATTAGCATATTTAACCGTAGGGAATCGCCAACTTGCCTCACAGATAAACGAATCGTGATGAGAAACTTAGTTAAAGGGACAGAATAAAGTTTGTGGGAGAGACACGGTGTTCGTCTAACTTAAATGAATGTAAATATTATTATTTTCTTTACTGTTTTTGATAATGATGATAATTATGCTCGTTATGGTATCTTGTATAATAATTATCCTTTTGTTATTCTTGTTGGTACCATTTCATCATTCCTTGTATCTTTATCATTAATAGTGTTGTTATCATTAATAACTTTTCGTCCGTTTTGCCACAGTCAGTATCACTGTAGATGTCTTCTGACGTGGCTTGTGGTTACCATTATTATCATCATCATAGTGATTATTATTATTGTTATTATTATTATTACTATTATTATCATTATTATTATTATTATTATTATTATCATCATCATCATCATTATTACTATTATTATTATTATTATATATTATTATTATTATTATATTTTATTTCTATATTATTTATGTTATTATTATTATATTATTATTATTATATTATTATTTTATTATTATTTTGTTGTTGTTTTTATTATTATTGTTATCATCATTATTATTATCATTTTTGTTGTTTTGTTATTATTATTGTTGTTTCCATTTTTGTTACTACTTTCATCATCAGTTTTCATTTTCATTATTATCATTATCATCATAATCACTGTCATTACAATTATCCTCATAATCACCATTATTGTTATTAAAATTGCTTTTATTATTTCATTATTGCCATCCTCATCATCGTCATTACAAGAGTACATAATCAATAATATTATGCATATTACAATCATTATTACCCACATCATCTTCCATACTTTTGTATTACCCCTTAAAACCACATGTTTTTTTTATTACATTTATTATTCCCGTTATTATTTTTATCATTATTATTTTTTTCTTTTCTTCTTCTTCTTCTTCTTCTTCTTCTTACGTTCTATTCTACTCCATCAACTCTGTGCTTATAACCTCCACCTTATATTAGCCTTAAAGAGTGTTAAAACCCCTTCCATGCGTGTTACTATAGATGCCTGTATTGATAACGTACAGTATAAGCGGAAGGGGATCCAAACCGGCGATTATATGCTTACACGTCATATATACTCGTAATTGTGCCTCCCCCCCCCCTTCTAATAACGCTGCGGTCCTTCTCAAACAGGTTCTTCTTGTTATTCTCTCTGATTTTGTTCTTATAGATATTTATTTTTACCTTTTTTTTTTTTACTAAGGAAGAAATATTTATGGGCAGTATATCGTGAGATATAATGAGACATAGTTGAACTTATGAAGGGCCTAGAATGTGTATGTGTGTACGTGTGTGTACGTGTGTGTGTGTGTGTGTGTGTGTGTGTGTGTGTGTTTATTCGTTTGTTTATTAATTTATATGTGTATGTGTTATGATGTATGTCTACCCTTTATATATATAGTTTATAGTGTTTATATATATAGTTGTTATAGTTACCGAAGAGGAAATCAAAGATAGAAATTTGATTGACAGTATAGGGTGGGGAGGGGGGAGGTCAGTGGATCACGTTTTTCTTTCTTTCTTTCTTTCTTTCTCATTCTTGCTTTCTTTCTCTCTTCCCTTCTTTCCTTCCTTATATCTTTCTTTCTTTTATGATGTCACTGTTGGTACTGATGGGACGTCATTGTTGGTACTAAATTTGATATCACTGTTAATATTGTTTGTTATGTTATTTTTAGCATAAAATATGATGGTACTGTTACTACTTATCTTGCTTGATATATCATTTTATGTTTATTTATTGCTTTCCATGTTTTGTTCAAGGGAATTGCTTATCATGCGTCACGTTTCCATTTCTTCAAATTTTATTCTGATAGACACACACGCAAGTACATACGCAAACACATGATCACAAACACGCACATACACACACACACACACACACACACACACACACACACACACACACACACACACACACACACACACACACACACACACACACACACACACACACACACACACACACACACACACACACACATGATGATTACATATGCGTTGCGCGCATAGGTAATCATAATCCTAAATGCATCCACACAATTGCTTGTGTATTTTGAGGAATATTAATGAGAAATATCGTCCATAATAACAAAGCAAACGATAGAGAAAGAGAAAGAGAGAGAGAGACAGACAGACATAGAGAGAGAGAGAGAGAGAGAGAGAGAGAAGAGACGTAGAGAAGAAGAGAGAGAGAGAGAGAGAGAGAGAGAGAGAGAGAGACAGACAGACAGACAGACAGACAGAGACAGGCAGACAGAAAGAGACAGACAGAAGAGAGAGAGATAGAGAGAGAGAGAGAGAGAGAGAGAGAGAGACATAAATCGAGTAATTTTCGAATGGGAATAAGAAGGTCAGGAATGAAGATAAACAACGTAATGATGATTCTCATAATGATACCACTTACGAGAATCACTACCATTGAAAGTAATGGTGATGGATATGATACTTATACCATATGCATTTTTTTATTATTATTATATTATTGTTATCAATATTGCTTTAGATCTTTTCGGTATTTTTTCATTATTGCCGTTAATGTTATTATTGTTATTATTATTATTATTATTATTATTATTATTAATTATTATTATATTATTTATTATTATTATAATTATTATTGTTATCAATTCACTTTAATTAAGTATTTTAATATTTCCTGATTAGCAGCAAAAATTATTTTCATACTGACGACACTGAAAAAATATATAGTTTATACTAAATATACCAGTGACATCATAATGATAATAATAATGATAATTGTGATAAGAATAATAAGAATAATGCATATTATAATAACAATAATAATAATAATAAAGAAGAAGAAAAGAAAAGAAAACAAGAACAAGAACAAGAATATTAATGATAATCATCATCATCATCATCGCAATAATAATAATGATAATAATAATTTTCATCATAATAACAATAGTAACAGAATGATAATGATAATAATAATAACAATAATTATAATAATGATAATAATGATAATGATAATAATAATAATGATAATAATAATATGAATGATAATAATAATAACAATAATGATACGTATAATGAAACAATAATGATGATAATGCTATCAATTATAACAATCAGAAAGACAAAAAAAAAAGAAAAAAAAAGAAAAAGAAAATGGAAATAAGAGCATAAAGAAAAGAAAAGAAAGGAAGAACACAGAATAAAGAAGAAAAATGACACCATAAAACAGGGAAAAGAAACAGGAACTCTCAGTAACTCACGACTCTGACAGTGTTACCAAAACGGGTCGATAACCATGACCATCAACCCTACCTTTCCTGACGGTAACTTTACGACCTCGATACCCACGTTAGAGTCGAGATTTATATGGCAACGATTGTGTCTTAATTTAGTCACTATCGTCTTAATAAGGGACAATATGCTACTTTTTTTTTGAAGGGGGGTTGGAGGGTTGTGTGTGGGAGATTGGTGGGGGGGGGTAAAGGGTTTTAAGAGTCAGGGACACGAGCCTAAAATACTGTTATTCTCTCTAATTATATGGAAACCGCAGAGTCATGTTCTGGTAAAAGTGAGCACGGGGGAAA
>NC_051390.1:4774692-4782192 GCF_015228065.2 Penaeus monodon | reverse complement strand
CATCTCTATCTCTCTCATCTACTCTCTCTCGCTCTCGTCATCTCTCCTCTCCATCTCTCTCTCTCTCATCTCGGTTTCCCGCTTTTTCCCTCCACATATTTACCACACGCCAAGCCACCTAAAAGCACATCCATTTTTCTTGTCTTTACTCTTCACACGCTCTTTCTTTAGCGACACTTCGTTGTTATCGTATTCCTCATTTCCTCTTTGTTACGACGGCGCTCTCTCTGGCCTGCTCTCGTGTCTGTCAGTGTAATAGGTTTGGGCATACTCAATACACCCTTTTTTATTTTTTATCTATTTTTTGTTTGTTTGTTTGTTTATATATTTCTCTGTCTGTCTGTATGTCTGTCTCTCTCTCTCTTTCTCTCATTCTCTCTATCTCTATCTATCTATTTATCTATCTGTATATCTATCTATCTATCTATCTTATTCTAATCTATTCTATCTACCTTTTATCTATCTCTCTCACTTCTGTCTTTCTCCCAGGAGATTCTCTGCTTTCTCTCTATCTCTCTCACTACATACGTCACTTAATCATATGAATTACTATATATTTTCTTTCTTTTTCTTCCCTCTCTCTCTCTTCTTCTCTTTTCTTTTCCTTGGCCTGTAATGAAGGTCCAGACCACCATTACTCCCAACAACGTCCAGCATAAGAAAAGGGAGATGCTATCACGCCTTTTCCTCGACCAATATCCTATACGAATCGCCAAGGAAGTGTCCCTACTTCTTAAGGTGTTGTGTTCTATCTCCGTGGGCTTTGGGACCATCTTTGACCTCTCCCTCCTTGACCTCTGCTTCTTCTTCCTCCTCCTCTGCCTGCTCCTGATTGCTCCTCGCCCTCTTTCTGAGTTTGTTCTCTCTTCTTCTTTTCTATTTTTTTTTCCTTTCCCGTCTTTCCTTCCTTCGTTTTTTTTTTTTTTTTTTTTTTTTTTACCGTCCTTTCCTTCGCCTCTTGTTCTGGGTCTTGTTTCTTTCTTTCTTTCTTTCTTCTTCATTCTGTTTATTGGCTCTTATCGTCTCCTTTCTCTCGTTCGTTTTCCACTGTCTTTCTTTTTCCATTCGTTCTCTCTCTCTTCCTTTCTATCTTCCTTTCTTTTCTCTCCTCTTTTATTCCTTCGCGCCGCCCTTCCCTTCGCGTCTTGTTTTGTCTTCTCCTTCCTCTTTTCTTCCTTACATCTTCTCCCTGTGTCTTGTTTCTTCTTCGTCTCCCGTTTCGCATTTTTTTTTCTAGGATTCTCCCTTCTCCCTTCTCCCTCCCTCTCTCCTTAAAAAAAAAATTGTCCTCTGTCCTAACTCCCCTTCCCCTCCCTGAAATTTTGTCTTTACTTCCACTCCCTCCATCTCCCTCCTCCCCACATCTTCCCCTCTGATCCCCCTCCTCTTTCTCCCCTTCCTCTTTCTTCCGTTTTTATCCCCTTCATCAAATCCTCTCATTCTCCCTCTTATCACACCTTCTTTTGTTCATTGTTCAGAGGGAGTGATGAAAGAGCAGATTTCATGAGGCCTCTTCTGAAATTGTCAATATATATTTCTCCTTTCTCTTTCTCTCTCTCTCGCTCTCTCGCTCTCTCGATCTCTCTTTCTCTCTCTCTCTCTTTCTCTCCTCTGTCTCTCTCTCTCCTCTCTCTCTCTCTCTCTCTCTCTCTCTCTCATCTCTCTTCTCATCTGCTCATCGTCGTCAAATCATCTCTTCTCTCGTTCGCCTTCCCTCCTCGCCCCCCTCCCCTCCCCCTCCCGCCCCTCCCTCTCCCTCCCCCTCCCCTCCCCTCTTCGCCTCCCCTCCCTCTCCCCCCTCTTCCTCTCCCTCCCTCCCCTCTTGGACCTCTCTCCCCTCCCTCATCCCCTCCTCTCCTCCCCTCTCCCTCCCCATCCCCTCTCCCTCCCCTCCCGCTCGTCCCCCTCCCCTCTCCTCTCCCTCCCCCTCCCCTCTCCCATCCCCTCCCCTCTCCTCCCCGCTCCCCTTCCCCTCTCCTCGTCCCTCGCCTCCCCTCTCCCTTCCCCTCCCTCCTCCTCCCCTCCCCTCTCCCCCCTCTCGCTCTCCCCCCTCCCCTCCCTCTCCCTCCCCGCCCCTCTCCTCCCCTCCCCTAATCCCCTCTCAACACTGTTCTAATTACATTCAGAGTACAAAAATAATTCATTTCGTCCCCTCGTTTTCTTTAACCTTTTGTAGAAGACAGAGATACATCACAAGCCGGAATATTTGGCTTTTTTTTCCTCTTCTTCTTAAACCTTTTTGAGATAGAAGCGGTTTTTTTCAGTCGAGGTACGAGGCGCTCTTCGGCCGGGACTGAAATCACTGGAGATTTTCTTCACGGGAAGGAGGCACAGGGGCGGGGGGGGAGAGGGGGAGGGGGAGGTAGGAGGAGGAAGGGGGCTGGGGAGGGGGGGAGGAGTGAGGAGAGGAGGGAGAGGGAAGAGGAAGAAGGTCTGGGAGGGGGAGGGAGGAGGAGGCGGAGGGGGATCGGGGAGGGGACGGGAGGAGGGGAGGTGGGTCGGGGAGGGGAAGTAGAGGGAGGAGAGAAGGGGTCTTGGGAGGGTGATGGAGGAGGTAGAGGAGGGGGCTCGGGGAGGGGGATGGATGAGGGATGTGGTGGGAGGGACGGGGAGGGTTGGGGAGGTGGATGCAGGGGAAGGGGAGGGGATGAATGAGAAGGGAGGGAGAGACAGGTGGGTGGGGAGGGAGGAGGAAAGTTGGGGAAGGAGAAGAGAACTGAAGGAGGGGAGAGAAGGACGGATGAAGGAGGGAAGGGAAGTGAGGGGAGGCAAAGTGAGAAGAATGGAGGTAGAAGAGGAGGAGGACGAGACGAAGGAAGACGAAGAGGAAAGAAAAAGTATGAAGAAAAGGAGGAGGAAGAAATGGAGAAGGAGGAAGAGACAGAGAAGGAGAGAGATGGAAGAAATAGGAACAGGAGGAGGAAGAGACGAAGGTGACGGAGAGGAAGAATAAAGAAAAGATGAGGATACTATGTATGGAAACAAGGAGGAAGAAAAGAAGAAAGAGGAAATAAGGGTAGAGCGAACAGAAGATCTAGGAAAGACGAAGAGAGAGAACAGAAAAAAGAAGCGAAAGAAAAGAGTGTAAGAGACAAAAGGAAGCGGAGTGTTTAATGAAGAAAACAAAGAACAACAGTGTTTGAATTCGGCTTATATTTATGTTTTTTGTGTGTGATATACATTCTTTTTCATAAGTATATATATGTGTATTACGTATATATAGATATATATATATTTATATATATATATTATATAAATATTTATATATATATATAATATTTATAATATATATATATATATATATGTGTGTGTGGTGTGTGTGTGTGTGTGTGTGTGTGTGTGTGTGTGTGTTTGGGGTGTGTATTGTGTGTGTGTGTGTGTGTGTGTGTGTGTGTGTTTGTGTGTGTTTTTGGTGTGTGTGTGGGTGTGTGTTTGGTGTGGTGTGATGTGTGTGTGTGTGTGTGTGGGTGTGTGGTGGTGTGTGTGCGTCATGCATGCTTTGTGTGTATGTGTGTGTGTGTGTATTGAAAGTAAAAAAGATATCGTACGAACAAGATTATACATCCGAAAAGAATCGCTCACGGTCGCCACCATACCGTGTCTTTCGCTCCCAAAGTGTAGACGTCCTGTTTGTCAATGGTTTCATCAGAGGTTATAGCAGGAACTATTGCCGCGGATAAAATACGCCGAGTGGCCTTTGGCTCGGGCTACCTATCATCGCCGCGAAAGACCCGACTCAGATTAAATCTTCGCCGGGCTGTCACACTTAGCTATACATGAGGTTTGGTTGTAAATATACACGATAAGGCGTGTAAAAGGATCTGGTTTGAGGAGCAGCTGGAAAGTATATTTACGTGCAATATGCGGCTTGCGGTTTATACACCAGGCACATAGACTATAGGGGATTTTACGTGTACACATGCCATATATATGTGTGTTTGTTTGTGTTATATATATATATATATATATATATTAATATATATTATATATATATATATATATATATAGATAATTATATATATATATAATAATACTATATATGTGTGTGGTGTGTGTGTTGTGTATGTATGTAGATTTGTGGTGTTGTGTGTGTATGTATGATATGTATATTTTTTGTGTGTTGTTGTGTGTGTGTGTGTGTGGGTGTGTGTTTGTGTGTGTGTGTTTGTGTGTGTGTGTGTGTTTGTGTGTGTGTGTCTATATCTCTATATATATATATATATATCTATATATCTATATATATATTATATATTATATATATATCTATTACTCTTCTATAATGCGTGTGTGTGTGTGTGTGTGTTTGTGTGTGTGTGGTGTGTGTGTTTGTGTGTGTGCGTCTGTGAGGTGTGTGTATTGATAGACAGATAGATAGAAGATAAAGAGGTGTGTGTATATTATGGTAATATATATATATATTATCTATATATATAATATTATATATATAGTTAATAATATATATATATAAATATATAATATATATGAAATGGTAATTATTATACATATATATATAAATGTTTAGAGTAATATATATATATATCTAATATATATATAATATTATATATATATATATTTTAGTATATATATATATATATCTATAATTTTGTGTGTGTGTATGAATATATGTACGTATACACTATATACATTTAACGCTCGCACAAACTTTTATTGCTAAAATACAAACATGCATATGCAAAATGTATGAACTACATAGTAACGCACAACATACAACACAAGAACGGCACACAGACACATACACACCTACACACAAAGATAAAAAAACGTACGTACAAAATACACCGTTTCACGTACACATGAATAATTCACAAGCAGTCTTTCGTCACACACTCGTGCTCTCCGCCCCCCCCCCCCTCCCTCCTTCATCTCCGTCCCTTCCCCTCCCCCTAACTCCCGCTCGTCTGTCACAAGTCTAAGGTTATATACTTTGTGATCGCGCGCAATATATTGAGTTTCACGTTTATGTATTGGGTTTATAAATGGAGAGTGGAGCACGAATAAATTTGTTTTTATGTCTTAATTTTCGCGGTGGCATCAATGCTCAGTGGCGTCACCTTCGCATTCCTTCCAGGCGAGTGCGCTGTGGGTGTCACTCTGCCTCCGTGTTTATGGGACGGGAATGGAAATCTGAAGCTCAACTGCGACGGGGGAGGGGGGTTGTGTGTGAGTTTGTGTGTATATATATTTAGATTATATATATATATAGATATAATATATATATAATATATAATATATTATATATATATTATACATAGATATAATAATATATAATATATATATGAATATTATCTATATCTATAATATATATATATATATATATATATATATAAATATATATATAATTAATATCTATCTATATATATCTAGATATATATTTTATATATATGTCTAAATAGGCATATAATATATACATATATTATATATATATATATATATATATCTATATATATAATAATATATATATATATATATATTATATATAATATGCATTATGTATATCTAATGCATTTATGGCATACATATATATATATATATATGATATATTATATAATTATCTATATATCTATAATATATGATATTATATATATCATCATCATCATCATCAATAACGGTATGCTCATCTTGAGCAGCCGTGGATCCTCTCCACTATCCTTCGCCACTCAAAATCGATCTTGCGCTTTTCATTTCCACTTGTACCATCGACATCCCTCAAATATCTTTGATTTGTCGCTCAGTCTTGGTCTTCGTTTGCCTCTTCTCTCTGTTTCCTATCACCATCCCTGTCAGCAAGTATTTCTCATTACTTTTACTTCTCATCACTTGCCGCAATAACTTTAGTTTCCTTTTGTTCAAGACGTCCAA
This sequence comes from Penaeus monodon, assembly GCF_015228065.2. NCBI lineage: Eukaryota > Metazoa > Arthropoda > Malacostraca > Decapoda > Penaeidae > Penaeus > Penaeus monodon. The sequence goes on along the minus strand of NC_051390.1, from coordinate 4,776,312 downwards.
CAGCCGGTCTTTACGATTTATTTTTCTCAGCCTTCATCATTCGTTTTCTTTTCCGTCCATATATACGTAGTATTTGTCCTGTTAACACCGCATTTCAACTATTGACCTTTTTCTTGTCTATCTTCTTCAGCACCCCACCAGAACTCCTATGACGCAATGGGAAAACTAATGAGTTCAATAACCCTCAGTTTTTGTCCGTAAGGTAAATGCTTCGTCTTTCCAGATGTTATTTGAAGCAACTGGGCTCTTTTGCATGGCATTTCTTCTTTTTATCTCCGGTGAATCATCATATGTATTAGTTAAAACAGCTCCAAGATAAGTTGAACTCTTCACATTTTGCCAACAGCTCCATTGGTGTAACTGCTCATCTCGTTCACTGCCGGTTATATTATATATATATATATAGTAATATATATATTATCTATATATATAGATATATATAGTATATATAATATAGAATATATATATCATATATATATATAATATATATATATTATATATATATATATTATAGTGTGTGTGGGTGTGTGTGTGTGTGTGTACTGTGTGTGCGTGTGTGTGTTGTGTTGTGTGTGTGTGTGGTGTGTGTGTGCATGAGTGTGTGTGTGTGTGTGTGTGTGGGGTGTGTGTGTGTGTTGTGTGTGTGTGTTTGTGTGTGTGTGTGTGGGTGTGCGTGTGTGTGTGTGTGGTATATCTATATGATATATATATATAATAATATATACTATATTATATATTATAAATATATACATATTAAAAGTATATATATACTATATCTATATATATATATGATATATATATAATAATATATACATACTAGATATATATATATAGATATATATCTATATATAATATATTATATTATTATATATATAGATGTTGTGTTGTGTGTGTGTGTGTGTGTGGTGTGTGTGTGCTGTTTTAGTGTGTGTGTGTTGTTGTGTGTGTGTGTGTGTGTGTGTGTGGTGTGTGTGCATGAGTGTGATGTGTAGTGTTGTGTTTGGTCTGTGTGTGTGTGTGTGTGTGTGATGTGTTGTGTTGTGTGTGTGTGTGTGTGTGTGCGGGTGTGTGGTGGTATATATATATATATATATTATATGATATATATATCTATATATAATTATCTATACATAAACATATATATATTCTCTATACATATATAGGTGTTATGTACACAAATATTATATATGTATCTATAGACAAATATATTATATAATATATGTTATATATATATATCATATATATATATGTATATATATTTATATATATAATATATATGATATATATATAACAATATTTATATATATATAATAATATATATATATAATATATATATATATATATTGTGTGTGTGTGTGTGTGTTGTGTGTGTGTGTGTGTGTGTGTGCGTGTGTGTGTGTGTGTGCTAGCTTTTGTGTTTGTGTGTTTGCTTTTTTAATTTTGTGTGTGTGTGTGTTTGTGTGTGTGTGTTTGAGTGTGTGTGTGTGTGTGTTTGATGCGCGCGCGCGTGTGTTTGTGTGTGTGGTGTGTGTGTGTGTTGTAAATATATATATATATAGATACTATATAATATATATCTATATATATATATATATATATTATATGATAGTGTAATATTTT
>NC_051390.1:4747192-4754692 GCF_015228065.2 Penaeus monodon | reverse complement strand
TGTGTGTGTGTGTGTGTGTGTGTGTGTATGTGTGTGTGTGAAGTATCAGGCTTCGATCCCTCAAGTAGAATGTTCCAACGGAAGCCGTAAGATCCATTCGTCTTCGCTACGAAAAAAAACCCAGTGATTCTTCCTTGTCTTTATCTTTGTATTATCAACTTATATCCGAGTCTATAATTTTTTAGTATCTTTTTTTCTCTCTCTCTTTTCTTCTTGTTTTTTTTTTTCTTCTCTTCGTTTAATCAATGATTATCCTTCTTTTTATTTCATTATTTGTTTCCGATTTCTCTTATATTATTGGTTAATCGGGTTCTTATCTGTCTATCGATAGATAACCTCTCAACCTTCCTCTCTGGCTTCCCTCCTATATAGATCTACACAAATATCCCTCTGTTGACCTATCTATCTTTCGATCTATTCATTTGTCTTCATCTCCCTATCTGTAGCGCCATCTATTCCTCCCTGAATAAAGATATCTTTTCACTTCACTCTTCTTGCAAAGTAAACCCCATCTTAGACGTTACTTAAAGAGGTTGACCAAAGGGACTTGATTTCTTGGCCGCGACAACTTCACTCTTTCTTCACTTTTTTACTTCCGTAGCGAAACGATACGGCTGTTGGCTTATTATTTTTTTTCCTATCCATGTTTCTCTTTATTGTTTCCCTCTCTTTGTTTACTTTCTTATCTATTTTTCTTTTCTTATCAAGCTGTACTTTCAATATACCTGATACCTTCAATCATTCTATTTTTTCTATCGTCTTTCTCTTTCGATTTATCTTCTAGCTTTTTTCACGTGACTCGACGCCGCCTTCTCTCTTCAAAGCAAGGCCAGTGAATAAGATGATCATAGACGTTATCCAGAGATCTCGGGTCTTTGAATGCGACTCGAGATCTCCGCCACGTCCTTATGCAGTGGAATAATCTGCCTACTGGTCTATTTATCTGTCTCTCCATTTATCAGCTTTTTTGTCTATCTATGCGCCTTTTGACCGATCTGTCTCTCCATCTATCAGCCTTCCTGTCTATCTATGCGCCCGTTGATCGATATATCTCTCCATCTATCAGCCTTTCTGTCTATCTATGCGCCTGTTGACCGATCCTCTCCCCATCCATCCGAACATCTCCGTGCCTGATTCTCCTTCCCGAGCGCCTTTCCTTGAAGCCTTTGGCCGAGGAGGCAACACCTTGACCACAGTTCGAGGTCCCCTTCCCCTCCAACGGCACTGGCACGACCGGCCTCGCAGCCTTTTGTCCAGGAACCAACAAGTCATCGCTGGAACATTCAAACCGTTATAAGGCCAATCTCGCCCGCTTCGAGACGTGCCACCATATTTCCTTATAGTGCTCTCCGGGACTATCAGTGTTATGGGACGATCATGTGTAAACTGAGCCATCAGTGATCACGGATATCAGGCTCCGCTTAGTGAAGCACCAGCTTGGTCGTACCGAGTCGATGCCAAGGGAGTTTGTCGTGGGTTTCAGTTGTTCGGGTTTGGAGCAGTCGAGTGGGCTGGTGGTCTTTCGAGTCCACGGAAGACATAGGAGAGAGATACCTTTTTATACGGGCCTTTTTTTTTTTTTTTTTTTTTACGGGACTTGTTTTTTTTTTTTTTTTGTTTTTTTTTTTTTTTAGAACGCTTAAGTGTTGTCGTACTTAAGCCACGAAGACTAGAGATCCCTTTATTTTTTTAGTTTTTTATTTTTTTTTTTTTTTTAACAGAAATTTTTCTTCGGTTACTAGTACGAACTTTTTTTCTAAGATTGTACTCTTTTCATTCAATGTGTAAAATTTTCCTTGGGGTATAGTTACTTTTACTTGTAATGCATTGCTTTATCTGAAGTACATCACGATATTTTTCTTCTAAATTAGTACGTGTTTTTCCCTTAAATTTCTATTTTCTCTGTGATATTATTTCAGATTTTTTTATTCGAATGTTTTATTCGTTGTGGTAGTAGTCAAGGTATGAAGGATTTTCTTAGTCGGAATTTACTCTGAATAACGTTTGCTTAAGACAGAACTTTTCTTTAGTGTAGATTATAATGAATATATTAAAATATACACATACACACACACATGTATATTATATATATATATATATATATATATATATATATATATATATATATATATATATATATATATTATATGATATATATTTATTTTTTTATATATATATATTATATTTTTTTTTTTTTTTTTTTTTTTTTTTTTTTTTTTTTTTTTTAACGGTAGATTCATGTCTGAGCCGCCGTGGTCACAGCATGATACTTAACTGTAGTTTTCATGTTGTGATGCTCTTGGAGTGAGTACGTGGTACGGTCCCCAGTTCCTTTCCACGGAGAGTGCCGGTGGTACCTTTTAGGTAATCATTCTCTCTATTTTATCCGGCCTTGGGACCAGCACTGACTTGGGCTGGCTTGCCCGCACAGTGGCTAGGTAGGCAATCGAGGTGAAGTTCCCTGCCCAAGGGAACAACGCGCCGGCCGGCGAATCGAACCACACACACACACACACAGATAGAAAGAGAGAGGGAGACACACACAAAGACTCACAGACAGATAGACAGACAGAAAGACAGACAGACAGAGAAGGAGAAAAAAGAAAAAGAGAGAGACAGACAGACAGACAAACATACAGACAGATAGAAAGAAAGAGAGAGAGAGAGAGCGAGCGAGAGAGAGAGAGAGAGAGAGAGAGAGAGAGAGAGAGAGAGGGAGAAAGAGAGAGAGAAAGAAAGAGAAAGAGGGAGGGAGGGAGAGAGAGAGAAATATGGCAAACATCTCGTCCCGAAAATGATATTTGTTAGAGGAATCTTCCCCCCAGACGTCCGAAACCAGGAAAGTTAGACAGGCTATGACGAGGCGCGCCGGACGGAGGAATTTCTTGCGGCCGATGTTTTCGGATTCGGGGGGGGGGGGGGGGAGCTTCGGCGAGGGAAGTGAGCTTCGGCGAGGGGAATGGGGTGGTGAGGGGAATGGGGAGGAGTGGGGAAGGCCAGGGGAATGGGTAGGGGATTGGTGAGTTAGGGGAGGGGAGGGGAATGGGGAGGAGAGGGGATTGGGGAGGAGAGGGGAAGGCCAGGGGAATGGGGAGGGATTGGGGAGTTAGGGGAGTGGGGAGAGGGGAGTTAGGGGAGGGGAGGGGGGAATGGAGAGGGGAAGGCAAGGGGAGTAGGGAGGGGAGGGGAAGGCAAGGGGAAAGGTGAGAGGCTTGGGGATGGGAAAGTGGGGGAAGACAAGGGGATCGAGGAAGAGAGCAGGGGAAATGGGGAGGGGAGGGGGTTGAGGAGTTAGGTTAGGGTAGGAGAATGGGGAGAGAGAGAGGAGAGAGGAATTTGTTAGGGGAAGACGAGGGGGAATGGAGAGGGGATTGGGGAGTTAGGGTAAGGTAGGGGAATAGGGAGGGGAAAGCGAGGGAAATGGGGAGGGAAGCGAGGGGAAGAGGAAGAGAGGGAGAGGGTAGGGGAAATGGGGAGGAAAGCGAGGGAGTGGATAGGAGAATTTAGAGTGAGTTTCGCCGAGGGGAAAACGTGGGGAATAAGGAGGCAGGATATAGTAAAGGAATGAGAGGGAGAAATTAGAAGATGGGGATTGAGTTGGGGAAGGGAAAGGGAAGGGGAAAGAGAGGGGAATGGAGGTAACAAGCGTGAATAAAAGGAGAGAGAGGGGGCAGGGGAATAGAGAGTGAGGGGAAGGAGAGGCGAATGGGGAGGTGGGATAGGGTAAAGGGATGAAGGGAACTGCGATGAGAGGGGAAAGGGAAGGGAGAAGAGAGTTAAAGAGATAAGTAATAAAGGTAATCATAATGATAATGAGTATGATAATGTGTATAGTGATCATCATCATAATGATAATGATTATAATAGTAAAAAATAAAAGTATAAGAAAAAGTAAAGATAATGATAATAATGTCAACATTGATAATAATAAAAAAAATAATGGTACTAATAATGATAATAGGAGCAACAATGAAAATAATAATGAAAGAAACAATAATAACAGTAATATTAATAAATGCAATGATAATAACAGTGCAACAGTAATAACAACAATTCACAAATGAAAAATTCTAGTTTCTGATTCAGGACTCATGTTAATCCAGACTTTTTACAGTTAATACAATTGCCTTTCCTATCATCCATTGTCAGGAGGTAATCGATCCCTCTTGCTCTATGAGTTTTACTGTAACTGTCTGTTTTTAAGCTTTGGCAATGCTGGTTTTGTTTTGTTTTTGTTTTTGTTTTGTTTTCGTTGTGTTTTGTTGGTTATTTTAATGTGTTTTTTTTTCTTTTCTCTCTCTCTCATTCTCTCATTCTCTCTCTCTCTCTCTCTCTCTCTCTCTCTCTCTCTCTCTCTCTCTCTCTCTCTCTCTCTCTCTCTCTCTCTCTCTCCTTCTCTCTCTCTCTCTCTCTCTCTCTCTCTCATTCCCTCTCTCTTTCTCTTTCTTCCCCCCTCTCTCTATATCTATCTATCTATCTATCCATTTATCTTTGTCTCTTTCATTTGTTAAACTTCCCTCAACTTCTCTTGGTTGTCACTTCTTTCCATGCTCTGCGTTATTGTACATTTTTCTTTTTTCTTTTTCTTTATTTTCCTTTTCTTCGCCTTATTCGCATTGTGTGCTTTTGTTCTCATTTCCTTGGGCTGAACGTGTGGTATCGTTATAACTTTTCATTGTGTTGTATATTCTTTCGTTCTTCTTCATTTTCTTTTCATGATTTTTCCTAATTTTCTGCGCAAAATACTTGTTTTGTTTCTCTCGCTTCACCCTTTCGCCTTGCGTTTATCTTCCTTTATTTTTTTCCACCGTGCTTTCCCTCCGTGCTTCTTTCCTCCCTCCCCCCGAATCTCTCTCTTTCTCTCTCTCATCTTCCTCCTTCTTCCTCTCTCTCCCAAATTCATCCTTGGTTAATCCTCTTAGTTACTTCCTTTCTCTTCCCAGTGTTTTTCCTGTTATTTTTTCTATATATATCCTGGTCTTTCTCTATTTATCTTTTTTCTTCTCACACTTACCTTGTCTACCTCCTTCCGTTCCATTCTATACGCTTTATTACGATCTCCATTTAATTCTTTTATCAACTATTTCTTCTTTTCATCTTTTTTCCTTATTATTTCATTCTATCGGTCCCAACTAATCCGTCCTTTCTAGCGCTCTTTACTGGTTATTTTCCTTCGCAGACAATCTGCAATAAGTCACTGAGGTAAGTTTTCAATAAAAGGTATATACAGAAGGTGCTTAAGTATGTTTTTATATCGTATAACTCTCTCTCATAGTCACCTTTTTTCTTTTCTTTTGTTTGTTTGTTTTTTGCTTTGTTTTTTTTTTGTTTCCTTTTGTCTTATTTTTCATTATTTACTCTTCCCCATCCTGGTCTTTTTTGTCTTTTTTTTTCTTAGGTTTTTTGTCTCATTTTTCATTATTTACTCTTCCCCATCCTGATCATTTTCGTTTTTCTTCTCTCGTCTATTTTTTTTTTTTTTTGTATGTTTGATTGTTTTTGTCTTTATTCTGAAATCTCATTCTTCTTCTCGTCTCTACATTCCATCTTTTTTTTACTGATTTTCTCTCTTCATTCAATTCTATCTTTATTCTTCAAGCTCCGCCTTCTTCTTCTTGCTGTATCTTCCTTGCTCTCTTCCTTTCTCCCTTTTCGTTTTCCTTCTCTTTCTACGTCTTTCCTATTCCCTCACCACATTCCTCTCGCACTCTCTCCTCCTCCCTTCCCTTTCCTCTTTCTTTCTCACAACCCTTTTTACTCCTCACACCTCTTCCTCATTCCCTTCCTCTCCTCCTCTCCTCTCTCTCCCCTCTCTCTCCGTTTCCCCTCTTCCCTTCTCCTCCTCCCTCTCTCCCTTTCCCCTCTTTCCCGTTTCCCCTCTTCTCCTCCTTCTGCCTCACTTCCCCTCCCAAGTCACGTAAGCTGTTCATGATGCGAGCGGCAGTGACCATAAAGCATAGCGGAATCGTGTTGGCTGCTTAATTCCTGCAAAGTCGGGGATATGGCAAAGGTAATGGCAATTCAGAGCCGAGATACAGTGGTTGTCGACGAGGTATGGAGTTTGTTCAAAGAAAAAAAAGGAATTGGGTCTGTAAGCCATATGTAAAGGGTGCTAGAATTTGTGGTAGGTCAGTAGTTGGAGAGCTGAAGATTTCCGAGCAAATCATCTAGCTTCTTCTCTCTCTCTCTCTTTCTCTCTCTCTCTCTCTCTCTCTCTCTCTCTCTCTCTCTCGCTCGCTCTCTCTCTGTCTCTCTCTCTCTCTCTCTCTCTCTCTCTCACTCTCTCTCATTTTCACATCTTTCCCTCACTCTCGCGAGCCTCCAGACCGATACCCAGATACCCATACCTTCATACAAACCCATCCATACATCTTCCCTTCCATTCCTCTCCCCCCCCCCCCCCCATCCAACCAATCAAAACTTTAACAAAACCCACCCATAAGAGAACTAAACTATCTCCCTTCCCCTTTCTTTTAAAGGAACCTCCGTTTATATTTGCCCCCACTGCAACTTAACGGCGGAAGGGTAGGTATCCAGCACGTTATGGGGCACTTACCGCAGCCTTTACTACAAACCTATAGTGTTCCCTCGCCTATGTGTGGTCGACCATCACGGTTCTTTGGTCTTTGGGATGTTGAATACGTTTCTTCGTGCAACTGCAAGGTGTATTGCTTTCGGTAATATTCTCTATCTGTTTACCTAATTGCTTGTCTATTCATGTATCTATCTGTCTGTCTATATATCTTTCTATCTATCTGTCTATTTGTCAAATCATCTATCTGTCTATCTATCTATCTACTTGTTTAACTATCTTATCATTGTATCTTTCTATCTATCTATCTGTCTACTTGTCCATCTATCTATCTACCTGTATAATTATCTATCTATCTACCTGTCTACCTATCTCTCTACCTATCTAATCATCTATCCGTATATCTATTTACCTCTCTATTTCTTTGTCTATCTGTCTCTCTGTCTCTCTCTCTATCTATCTATATCTATCCATCTATATCTATATTATATCTATTTTTCTATCTATATAAACCTATATCTATCTGCCTGTCTATCTATCTATCTATTTAATCATCTATCCGTATATACTATATATATATATATATATATATATATATATATATATATATATATATATATATATATATACTTCTCTATCTATTTTTCTATCTATCCATCCATCCCTTTGTATCTAAGAATCTATTTATCTGTTTGTTTATTTTTCTATCTATTTATCTATTTTCTATATGTTTGTAAGGCTGCCTGTCTATCTATCTATCTATATATGTCTGTCTGTCTATCTATCTATCTATCTATGTCTATTCATCTGTCTATCTATATCTATAGCAATATATATTTATCTGTCTATCTATATAGATAGATGGATAGATAGATAGATATAGATATATAATCATCTATCTATCTTCTATTTATCTATCTATTTATGCATGTGTGTATGGATGTATGTATGCATATATATATATAATA
>NC_051390.1:4739692-4742192 GCF_015228065.2 Penaeus monodon | reverse complement strand
CTCTCCTCTTTCACTGTGGTCGTCCGTTACTCTCATCTCTCGCCCTCTCTCGTCTCTCTTTCCTCATTCCTTTCATATTTTTTCAACCTTTCAATCATTTCATATACTTTTCCCATTGCTCGCTCTCCTCTCTCTCGTCCTCTCTCCTCTCTCCCTCCCCCTCTCCTCTCTCTCGGTCCTCCTCCCTCCTCTCCTCTCCCTCTCCTCCCACACCTCTCTCTCCTCTCCGTCTCTCCCTCCCTCTCTCCTCTCTCTCTCTCCGTCCTCTCCCCCCTCACTTCTCTCTCTCTCTCTCTCTCTCACTTTCCCTCCCTCCTCCTCTGCTCCTCATGCTCCTCCCATTCTCTCACTCCTCCCTCTCTCTCCCTTCTCTCACCCTCCTCTTCACTCCCTCCTCTTCCTCTCTCTCAGCTCCTTCTCTCCCCTCACATCCTCTTCTCGCGTCACCACTCTCCTCTCTCATCTCTCCCACTCTCGGTCTCTCCCCGCCTCTTCTCGCTCTCTCTCCTCTCCTCTCTTCTCTCTTCACTCTCTCCTCCTCTCTCCCGATCCTCGTCTCTCCCACCTCTCTCGTCTTCTCGTCTCTTTCTTTTTCCTCTTACAACTCTTGTACTCTTAACTCTTATACTTTTACCTTACAATACTCTACTTACTCACTACCCCCCTTAACTATCTTCCTCTCTCCTCTCGCTCCGACTCTTCTCTCCTCCCCCCTCTCTCGTCTCTCCTCACTCTCTCCTCCGCTCTTCTCCTCCTCTCTACTCGCTCTACTTTTCTCCTTTTCTTAACATTCTTTTTTCTCTACCTTCATCTCATCACTCTCTCTTCTCCTCCCCGCCTCCTATCTTTACTCTCTCTCCTGGACTCTTCGTCCTTCTCCCTCTCTCACTACCTTCTCCTATCTCTCCTCTCCTCTTAAATCTCGCTCCTCCTCTCTCTTTCTCTTACTACTACCTCTCGTCTACCTCTCTCTTCTCCGTCTTCTCTCACCTTCACCTCATTACTCTCCTCTCTCTTCCTCCCCTCACATCTCCCCCTCCTCTCCTTCTCTCATCTTACTCTCGCGTCTCTGCCCTCTCCACTCTCCTGTCCACTTACTCTCTACTCTCTCTCCCTCTCTCTCTCACCTCTCTCTCTCTCTTCCTCATACTCTCTCTCTCTCCCTCCTCCTGCTCTCGCTCCAGCCCTCCTCTCTCGGCCCTTTCTCTCTCTCTCCTCTCTCGCCGTTCTCCACTCTACACTCTCTCCCTCTCTCCTCTCTCTCTCTTCTCTCTCTCTCCTCTCTCTCTCTCTCTCTCTCGTCTTCTCGCTCCCCTACTCTCTACTCTCTCTCTAATTACTCTCTCTCTCTCCACTCTCCTCTCCTCTCTCCATCCACTTTGATTACTCATAAACACTCTCTCTCTCCCTCCTTCGCTCTTCTACGGCCTCCTCTCCCATCTCCTCTGCTCTCCTCACTCGCTCTCTCCTACTCTTCTACTCTCTCGCCTTTCTCTCCCTCTCTCTACTCCTCTCGTACTCCCCTCTCTCTCCTCCCTCTCTACTCTCTCTCTCTTCTCGCTCTCGTCTTCGAATCTCTCTGTACTCTCCGTCTCTCCTCTCTCTCTTTACTCCCTCCCTCGCCTCTCTCTCTTCTCTACCGCTCTCTCTCATCCCCACTCCTCTCCTCCTTCCTCCTCTCTCCAGCTCCTACTTCTTACTCTCTCCTCTCTCTCCTTGCTCTCATCCTCCTCCTCTCCTCCTTCTCTACGTCTCTCCTCTCTCCTCATCCTCCTCTAACCTCTCGTCTCCCTCACTCTCCCCTCTCTACTCTCTACTAACAAACACTCCGTCTCTAACTCTCTCTCTCTCCTCTCTCCTCCTCACCTCTACTCTCTCGATCTCCCAATACTCTCTCTCCCTCTTCCTCTCCCCCGTCACTCTCAAGTTATACATTTCACTTTACCTTAGCTTTTTAACTCTCATTACTCTCAGTCTCTCCACCTCTCTCCCTTCTCTCCTCTCTCTCTTCTCTCTCCTCTCCACTTACTCTCCTCCTTCTCGTCTCTACCTGCTCTCCTTCTTCTCCCTCCCTCTCCTCTCTCTCTCTTCTCTCCTCTCTCTCTCTCTTCTCTCTCTCTTCTCTCCTCTCCTCTTCTCTACTCTCTCCTCTCCTTCCTCTCCCCTCTCTCCTCTCCTCCTACTCTCTCCTCCTCTCCTCTCTCTCCTTCTCTCTCTTCTCTACCCTTCCTCCTCTACCTCTTCCCATCTTCTTCTCTCCCCTTCTCCTCCTCCTCCTCTCTTCTTCCATCTCCTCTCTCTCCCTCTCTCTCCTCTCCATCTCTCTTTTTTTTCCTCTCCTCCTTCTCTCTCTCCCTTTTCCTCTTCCCTCTCTCTCTTCCTTTCTCTCCTCTTCCCCTCCCGTCTCCCCCTTCTCTCCTATCCCCTCCTCTTTTCTTCTCTCTCCCCCTCTTTTCCTCTTTTTTCCTTTTCCCTCCTCCCTTTCCCCCCCTCTCTTTCT
>NC_051390.1:4723889-4736389 GCF_015228065.2 Penaeus monodon | reverse complement strand
TTAGAAGGAGATATAAACTTTTTTTTTTTTTTTTTTTTTTTTTTATAAAACTTTCAACTTTACTGCCTTTGTTGAGAGCAGCCATTAACACTTTTGGCTTTTTAATGTATACAGCATTGTATAAACTTAAACACTTAACGACCACGGGTATTGATCATGTTTCTAATGATTTTTTGTAGTTTTTTGTTTAACAATTAGACACACATGAAACAGAAGTAACATTTTTTGACAATGTGCCTTGAATACATCACCTTCTAAGACTCTGAAGCCAACCACGACTAAGTTAGGTCAACCTTCAGTTTTTTCCCTTTTTGCGTAGGCATACGGGACTAATATCAAGAATTACTTCAGTGTTATTAATCCTTCCATATTACGAACAGTTCATATCTGTCACTGCGTTTTAGAAATTATGTTATGTAAAACTCGTATTGGGACATATAACACGGATTATATGATTATTATTGCATGCACTGCAATACTGTAATGAATGTTGCATCTTTAACTGCAAATATATATATATATATAATATATATATATATATAGTATATATAATATATGTATAATATATATATTATATATAATATATATAGAGTTTTTTGTGTAGTGTGTGTTTGTGTGTGTGTGTGTGTGTTTTGTGTGTGTGTGTGCCTCTGTGTGTGTGTGTGTGTGTTGTGTGTGCCTCTGTGTGTTTGTGTGTTTTGTATGTTGTGTGCTCTGTGTGTGTGTGTGTGTGTGTGTGTGCGTGTGTGTGTGTGTGTTATGTGTGTGTGTATGTTTTGTTTGACAGCACTTGTATACTTATATATCAAGGTTTCTACGAGTGTGTTTGGTGATAATTTGAAAATAGAAGGATAAAAGAGAGAACAGGGACGGAGAGAAAACAGAAGAAAAGCTAACTATCGCGGGTATGAAGTTTTAATACTGTGAAGTTTGATATGATTTTATTGCCGTAATATATATAATTTTTCATCATAATGATAACAAAATTACCATGAACATAATCTTTTAGGGGAATCTCCCCCGCTTTTCACATTTTTCACGTATAATACTTTTCATAATTGATTATTCATTGGGTGGAAAATTTCCTGCTTTTCCTTTTCATTGCAATGTATTTGAAGTCAGGCCGCTGCTCATTTCGTGCAAAGGTGAACAAATTGAGGTGAATTAAATTGTCCTTGGCAGAAAGAAAAGCATTATTCTAGATAATTGTTCCTGATGCACTGTATATCGTCTGTGCAGACGACATATTTATATATATCTATCGAATATAGATATATCTAATATATATATTATATATATATATATATAATATATATATATACAAAGCACACACACACCACATTCACGACATCACGACCACTACAATACACACACACACATTTACACACACACACACATACATATACATATACTCTATATATATAGTATATTATATATATAATATATTATATATATCTATATATATATTATATATATATATATATATATATATCATCATCATTTAACGGTACTTCATGTCTAAGCCCGCCGTGGTCACAGCAGATATTCAATTTGCAGTTTCACGTTGTGTGCCTCTTGGAGTGAGTACGTGGTAGGGTCCCCAGTTCCTTTCCACGTAGAGCCTGGTGTGACCTTTTAGGTTAACATTCTCGTCTTTATTTTATCGCGGGCTTGGGACCTCAGCTGACGTGAGCGGGCTTGGCCACCCAGTGGCTAGGCAGCAATCGAGGTGAAGTTCCTTAGCCCAAGGGAAACAAACGCGGCGGTCGGTGACTCGAACCCGTCGAAACTCAGAATTGCCGTCCGTGACGAGTCTTAGTCCGACGCTCTAAACCATTCGCCACCACGGCCGGCCATATAAAATGATATATATATATATATATATATATATATATTAAGAAATATAAGTATATCTAGATATATATATATATATATATATAGATATAGTATATATAATATATATATCTTATATATATATAGCTATAGTTATTATATATATATATTATATTTTTTTTTTTGTTTTTTTTTACGTTTACTACCACATATGTAAACGTCATTGTGCGCGTGCGTGTATGAATACATAAATACATGTCTAATCTAAATATGAACACAGTAGTATATACACAATAAAAAGTTCATATATACGTAATTGCATAACCAATGACAAGTAATCGTTTTTAATCTATATGGCTATGTATTATCTATTTATACATATATATTATTACACACACATCTATCCTCTATCTATAATATCTATCTATATGGGATACTTATTTTTCACTCTAGAAATCTTCCACATTAGTTTAACTCATTCCATTTTTTTTTGTACTGTAAAGCGTTTTTCAACCTCCATTTTTTTCTTCCTTTTTTTGTACTGTAGCGTTTTTCAAACTCCTTGTTTCTTTTTCTTTTTTTTGACTGTAGCGTTTTCAACGTCTCCATTTTTTCTTCCTTTTTTTGTACTGTATCAGTTTTCAACTCCATTTTTTTCTTCTTTTTTTTGTACTGTAGCGTTTTCAAAACTCCAATTTTTTTTTTTTTGTTTTTTTTTTTTTGTACTGTAGCCGCATGTAAGTACTGATGACTGTCAGCGTGAAAGAATAGGAGTTAATCTAGTCAATTGAAAAAGGAGAAAAGGGCAAACTTTAATTTAATAACCTAGCTGCCTTGGGGCCCGAAGATTCAGTGATTAAAAGAGTTCTCGCAAGGATTTCACGAAAAAAGATGGGATATTCACGACCTTGGAAGAGTTCTTTCCGGGAAATATCTACAACATGGACACAGATATATAGGTGCACGCGTGTGTGTGTGTGTGTGCATACATATATATTATATATATATATATATATATATATAATATATATTATATATATATATATATACATATGTTATTATATATATACAAATATATACACAAATAATATTTATGTATATATTATATATATTATTATATATTAGTATATATATATATCTATATATATATATATATAATATATATATATATATATATATATATATAATATAATATATATATTTACAACACACACACCACACACACAAGCACACACACACACACACACACATTTATATATATAATAGAATATATATATATATATATAATTATATATATATATTAATATATATATATATATAATATATATATATATATATACACACACATATCTATAATATATATATATATATCTAATTCTATCTATCTATCTTCATCTATCTATCTATTCTATCTATCATATATATATATATATATATATAATCTTTATATATATATATTATATATATATATATATATAATATATACATATAATATGTATAAATATACATACATATATATATACAGCACAGTGCAGACATATATATACACACATACATACATACTACATATATATATAATTATATATATATTATAAATATATATTATATATTATATATATCTATATAGTATATATATTATACATATATGTATAGTTTAAAAAAAAAAATTTTTTTTTTATATATATATAGATTATATATATATTATATATGCTATATAAATATATATATATATATATATAGTATATATATACCACCTATAATACGCATAAGTATATATAGTACCATAATATATATATATATTGTAATACTATATATATATATATAAATATATCTATATTATATATATATGATATATATTATATATATATTTCACAACACACCAACACACACACACACAAATGGCCACACACGCATACATATATATATAGATATATATAATATTATATATACTATAAATATATATATATATATATTTTTTTATATATATCTCTCTTGTTAAACGGTAGTTTCATGTTCTGAGCCCGGTTGTCAAGCATGATACTTATTTGTAAGTTTTCATGTTGTGATGCTCTTGGGTGAGTACGTGGTAGGGGGTCCCCAGTTTTCCTTTCCCACGGAGAGTGCCGGTGGTTACCTTTTTAGGTAATCATTCTCTCTATTTTACCGGGCTTGGGACCAGCCACGTGGACTTTGGGCTGGCTTGGCCACCCGTGGCTAGGTAGGCAATCAAGTGAAGTTTTCCTTGCCAAGGGGAACAACGCGCGCCACGGCCGTGAATCGAACCCTCGGAACTCATATTACCGTCGTGACAAGTGTTTGAGTCCCACGCTCCACCCATTCGGGCCACCGCGGCCTTGGCGTCACGGGTTTCCATGATTTTTCTTGGCAATTTAGGGCGGTGGTTTGCCCATTGCCTTCTCCGCCCGGTGTTTTTTTTTTTTTTTTTTTTTTTTTTTTTTTTTTTTTATCGAGTCACCATCTCTATTCCCGCAAGCAACTGAGGAAAGAAGAGAAAAGAAAAAAATTTGGGCTGGCTTGGCCACCCAGTGGCTAGGTAGGCAAATCGGGATGAAGTTCCTTGCCCAAGGCAAACAACGCGTCGGCCGTGCCCCGAACCCTCGAACTCAAATTACCGTCCCGTGACACGTCTTGATCCGACGCTCTAAAACCTTCGGGCCACCCGCGTCCCCATATTATATATATATATATAATATATATATATATATATAGATATATATATATATATACTATATAAATAATATATATATGTAATATAGATATATATATTTATATTTATAGATATATATATAATATATCATATATATATAATTATTAGATATATTATATATCGTATGTTAATATATTAATATAAATATATATATATATATATATATAATATAATATATATTTATATAGTATATTTATATATCTAATATATATATATAATAAAACAAACCAATCTGCATGTATGTATGTTAGCTATGCATTTTTTATATGTATTTATTTATCTATTTCATGGAGTAATAAAAAAGTTTATGAACCTCTGATCCGCTATAAATACAAGGAATTGAAGTATAAGGATTCGCTACTTACTTTCCAATTTTTTGTTGTAATTTAGAATTTCTACGCAGTAAAAATATTGTTTCTCTGCTGACATAATACTGGATAAAACACGTGCCTCGATATATAGAGCGGATTGCAAAAATCGATTTCCGTACACTGTGCAACATGCAGTTGATCATGAGTTTCATAAGTGGTAAGACTTATATAAAACAAATTACATTTTTGTAATGATTGCATGTGATAGTCATAAGCAGAATATATAACGAGAAATGAGAGAGAACACGCGGGCGCGCGTGTTGTATATATATATCTAAATCTATATATCTATCTATCTGTCTATCTATCTATTTATATATATCTAGATATATGCCACATACATAAAATAGACACAATAATAATAATAATATAATAATAATAATAATATGTAATAATAATAATAATAATAATAGTAATAATATGATAACAAGTGATGGATAATAATAATAATAATTATTATTATTATCATTACTGTAATAATAGATGAAAATAATGACAATAATAATAATATAAGGACAGTATTAATAACGGTAATATTGACAATAATTAATATAATAAATGATACTAATAAGTAATAAATAAATAATAATAATAATAATTAATAATAAAAATGATAATAATAATCATGCTAACCAGAATAACGATAATGATGATGAGAATATAATGATGATGCTACTAATAATAATAATAATAATCACTATTGATAATAATAAGTAATAATAATATACTAATAATAATAAAAGAATAATAATAATAATATAATAATAATAATCTATAATAATAATAATGAATTAGATAATAATAATAACAATAATAATAATAATAATAATATAAATACTAATAATAATAAAAATGATAATATGTTAACATAATAAAAATAATGAAAAAAAAATTATATGACTAATTGATATGATGAATGTAATAATAATATAATATAATGATCAGAATATTAATGATAATAATCATAGGGATAATAATACTAATAATTATCATTATTATAATAAGTCTTAGATAATAATTAAATTAATTAATATATAAATAATAATAATAATAATAATAATAATAACAATAATAATAATGATAAGAAAAAAAAAATGGTAATGGCGAGAATAATAATAGTAACGATATTTCTTGAAATGGTATTAATAATGATAACAGGAATACCAGTATTGATGATTAACAATGATGAATCATATAAATAATGACATATAATGATAGTAGTAATATGAATACACTTTGTTAATACTAATACCAATAATGTTAATAATAAAAAAAATAATAGTAAAGTTAATGATATTATAAGAATAATAATAACAATGATAATGAATATACAATAATGATTAATAATGTATAAATATTAATCATAATACTAATAAATAATAATGATAATAATAATAATAATTAAATCATAATAATATATAATAATAATGATAATATAATATAATAATAATAATAATAATAATAATAATAATAATCATTATTATTATTATTATTTTTATCATTATTACAGTAATAATAATGATAATAATCATCATTATAAAATAACAATAATAATGATAATTGTAATGATAATGTTGGCGATGATACACAATTGGTGTTTTTAAGTTGTATACCGTCCATTAGATTGTTATTTTTTATTGTCCAAGATTGTTTTTTATCCTAATGACAATTTATACTATATTTTAAACATGGTATTGTATATAATTACATTTGTTTCTAATCACCATCCGTTATCATACTATTATAAGTACATTTCCTCTCTTCTTTCCTCATCATATATCAATCCTTGTTTTATTACTCTCATCATTATCATTACATCTATCATTTTTTTTCCCTTAATCCTTATTCATTTGCCTACATCTATTTTTAATTTTATTCCACAATGCCATTTCATACTAGTTTTGTCTTTCACTCTATTTTACCATCAAAGCAGCGTGTGAGTCATTTTCCCAAATTCCCTTGGTAGGTGTGAAATTAAGGCGCTTTGCTTGCCTAAATAACATGTTCCCACACGATTTTCTGCCATTAATTTCCCCACACCTTTGTTCAGTAATGTTTGCAGCTACGTGGAATGCTGTGTGTTTTCCGGCCCTAAGGTTTTGATTAGGAGAAGTGCTGATGGTAATTCGTGTTTTTTGGTCGGTGTTATATACACACACAGGCACATGGGATAGAGTTGAGTAAACGCAGGTATACAATCATGTAAATGCAGTCACATAGACAGACTGTGACTCACACACTCGTACATTATACTCTCATATATACATACAAAAAGTAGATACAGACCGCAGATACTCACACACACACATAATCACTCACTCACTCTGTCTCTTTTACACACACACACACACACATAGTACACACACACACACACACAGTACATACACAGCACACAACCACACACACACACAGAAACAACACACACACACACAGACCGACACACAGCACAACATATCTGGCCAAAGGCGCCAGGTAATCAATCGGACAACAAACCAATAACCCGAAATAACATCCTTCGGTAGAGGCCGACCGGGGACCTCATCCCCTTTGCTACCCGACTGAGGTCAAGGGCAAACCAGGTCATGCAAAGGCAAATACACGCGGAATACGTGGGACTTTGCAATGACGAGAGTGTTCTAGCCTTTCCCGTGAACACGCTCTGAACAGGATGGACTTCGCTATCTCTCTTCGCCCGCCTCTCGCCCCGGGCTCTGATTTTAAGCCAGGGATGCGAGGATTCGAGAGGGGTGGGGGTGGGGGTGGGGGTTTAGGGGAGCGGTGGGGGAGCTCGCGGGAAAGAAAGAAATATTGATGGTCTGAAATAAAAAAGGGAAGGGGGGATGTACAGATACCAAAGTGTGTGTGTTTACGTGCGTGTGTGTGTGTGTGTATGTGTGTGTGTGTCTGTATGTGTGTCTGTGTGCATTTACACATACATAGATATACACGTGTGTGTGTATGTTTGTTTCTTTGTTTGTGTGTGTGTGTGTGTGTGTGTGTGTGTGTGTGTGAATGTGTTGTGTGTGTGTGGGTGTGTGTGTGTTGTGTGTTTGTGTGTGTGTGTGTGTGGTTGTGGTGTGTATGTGTGTGTGGTTTTGTGTGTGTGTGTGTGTTGTGTCTTATACCAAAGTTCGTCAGTTTTACGTAAGCGACCTGATAATGGTTATATATATAGTATATATAAAGATATAGTATATATATTATATATAATCTATATATATATATATATAATAATATAATATGATATATATGTATATGTATATCTATATGTACTGTAGATATGTATGTATATTTAAGGACAAATAGATATTACTATATATACATACTATAATAGGTACATCTATATATCTATATATATATATATAGATATATATATAATTATATATATCTATAATCATTAATTATATATATAAAATATATATACCCACAGTAACACCCCACACAGCACACACACACACACCACACACACACACACACACACACACAACGCACACACACACTACACACACGACACACACACAACAAACAACCAAACCACCACACCAACACATCCACACACACCTCACACGACACACAACACACACACACACACATATATATATATATATATATATATAGTATCTTATTATATATTAAATCATATCATATTTATCTATATATATTATCACACACACATGACACACACACCTACATATATGCATATTGTCTGTACATGTAGTTATGTTATGTGTTAAATTTTTACACACACCCCACCCACACACACACCACACGCACACACACAATCCACTCACACACACACACCCCGCACACACACACCACACACACACACACACAACACACACACACACACACACAAACACACCACACACACGTGTGTATATATATACACATATATATATATATATATTATATATTATAAATATAACATATATATATATATAATATATATTAGATATATGTATATATATATTATAGTATATATATATATACTAATATAGTGATATATATATATTATAATTAATTTATATATATTATATAATATAATTAGTATATATACATATATACATATATAACATACATACATACATTATATATATATATATATAGATACTATAGTATAATTATCTAGTAATCCCCTATATCTATATCTATATTATATATATATCTATATTATATTATATATACTATCTCATTATATCTATATATCTAATATATTAAATCTCTAATCATTTCTATATATATCTATATATTTCTTTTATATTATTTAGGATATATAATAGATATATATATATACATATTATACTACCTCCATATATACTCTATATATCTATATTCTATATATATATAATTCTCCAGTATATATCTATCTATATATCTCCACTTTCTATATATATATATATATATATATATATATGCACACTTTTATTTTAATGACCACAAGCCCACCAGCTGTCGTTGTCATGGCACCAGAATATATATATTTACTGAATGACCCGGTCACATTCATGCTTTGAGTGTGTGTTAGATCATAGCATTGGCTCTCTCTTTGAAAGCTGAGCGAAAACAATGAGGCTCCACTTATCAAAGCAAACTAAATGATAGTGTGTTTATGGGTACCTTCTTAAAAATTAATTTATATGATCTGTATAAGGAAAGGGAATACACTTTATGAAACAAGGAGCAATTATGCTAAAGTAATATACAAATTAGAATGTTTATAGATTGTGAATTTACCTATATCCAACATTATAAATGATAACTACTATTCCCAAGTTAAAACGTAGGAAATATAATGCTGGTGTACTAACTTTAGCTAAGCCAAAAAAGGTAAAAAAAGTGAAGAAAAGAGAGAGAGAGAAAATGATATATATGTAATATGTAATATATGATATATATATATATTAGTATTATATATATTATTATCTGATATCTATATATATAATATTATAATATATATATATATATCCTTATACATGATAATATACTTTTGGTGACTGAGTATGACTACATTTGAAATACTCATATTAATAAGCGGTATGCCAAGACAGCCCATAAGAAATAATAAAATAAAATAACATAAAATAAATGAAATAAAACAAAGACAAGATAAAAACCGATAAAAAACTATTTAGTTTAAATAAAAATTTCTTACTTTAGTGCGACACTCACCTTGCCTATCAAATGAAAGACGACCACGATTCAATTTATGATATGTGTGAATGGAAAATAATGCAGGATGTTTCAGAAAAAATACGATGAAAATGGACCTCATATCATCGACCATTGCTTCAGCCTAACGCCAATATTACATGTTCTCTGTACCTTTCACTAACATATTTCGTAGCGTGTTCTGTAGCCTGTACCAACGTTTTTTTTCTATGTATTACATCTCCCTTTATAAACCGACCCTTGATGATTTGATTCGGACAAGAGAATCCATGTAAATAAATGAAATATGAGGCTAACGACGAATAGCATGAGGTGTAGGTGGTAAACAGGACAGGATTAGCTGAACATTTCAATCTCTTTTCTCCGTCGGTAAAAGAACTTGGCTTCGTCTGCTTTTATTCCTGGTAATTAACTGTAGCTTTACGATATCAATATGTAGATTTCTATGAAAGTAAAAATAAAAAAAAGAGTCTCTGTGTTCGGATGTATATTTTGTGTCTTCGTCCGATTCCTTTCATTCTGTTTCCTCCGATAAATATAAGCAATAATTAAATGTCATTGTTAAGAAAGAATATAAATAAAGTTTTCCATTATCGTTTATGAGGTGGGAACTAATAAAGTGATGGTAATAGATAAGACAATTATTTATTCAAGGGTTTGTAAGAAAAGTCTTATATTTATACAGGCGCCATCCCTTTGTAGCAAAACACACACACACACACACACACCACACACACACACAACCCACACACCATTGTGCACACACACACACCACACACACTATATATATATATTATATATATTATATAATATATATATAGTATAATATATATATATATTATAGTATAATATATAGTTTAGATTATATATTCTTTATATATATGTTATATAGATGTATATATTCATATTATATATATTATGTATATTATATCTATATATTAGATATATATATATGCATATATACATTATATACAATATATATATAATATGATCATCTATATATATATATACCATATATATATATTCATCTATCTATTATATATATATATCTATATACATCTATATAATATATATATATATAGATATATATATATATTATATATAATACTCTATATGCTACCATATATAATAATATAAGCTATATCTAATATAGATATATATATAGATCTATAAATCTCTATATATAATCATCGTATCTATATATATATGCTATATATTCATATATCTATGTGCTATATCTTTCTATATATGTGTATACATTTATGTTCTCTCCATATAATACTATATACCATATATATATAATAATATATATAATATATATTATAATATCTATAGTATAGATACATATACTATATAATATATATATATATATAATATATATATAGATATATATATATATATATATATAGATATGTTAAATATATACATTATATATATATATATATATATAGTCTGTATATTATATATATATTAATATATCTATATATATATATATATCTATATATAGTATATATATAGATATATATAATATATAATATATGTAATATATATATAATAATATATAAGATAAATATATATATATCATATTATCTATATCTATATCTTCTATTAATCTCTCCACATATTCTAAATACATATATATATCTGACCTACTATATATCGGCATATATATCTATATATCTGTATTATATATAATATATATATCTATCTATATATATCTTATTATTATCTCTATCTTTCTATAATATATATATATTATGTATATATATGTCATATGTTCTTATCTCTATTACACCCCATAATATCGTATCACTCTATATATCTCTCTCTATATATATAATTATATATATATATATATATTCTTTATATATATGATATTATATATCTATATATATATAATATATTTAAGATATATATATCTAATATATATAATATATGTTATATATTATACATATATATACGCATATACTATAAATGATAATATATCTAAATATATGAATTTACATATATAATATATATATCTATATATATCTATATATATATATATAATATAATATTATAGATATATATAGGTGTGGTTTGTGTGTGTGTGTGTGTGTGTGTGTGTGTGTGTGTGTGTGTGTGTGTGTGATGTGTGGTGTGTGTGTTTTGCTACAAAGGGATGGCGCCTGTATAAATATAAGACTTTTCTTCAAACCTTGAATAATAATTGTCCTTATCCCTAATTACCAATCACTTTATTAGTTCCCAACCTCATAAACGATAATGGAAAACTGTATTTATATTCTTTCTTAACAATGACATTTAATTATTGCTTAGATTTATCGGAGGAAACAGAATGGAAGGAATCGGACGAAGACACAAAATATACATCCGAACACAGAGACTCTTTTTTTTAT
>NC_051390.1:4696389-4713889 GCF_015228065.2 Penaeus monodon | reverse complement strand
GAAAACCAAGGCATCTGTTATCTATAAAATCTTTTGGTTAGGTTATTCACTATATCTAAATCATGAGATTCATGAACCACGATTGATGCCTCTGTGTGTGTGTGTGTGTGTGTGTGTATGTGTGTGCATGTGTGTGTGTGTGTGTGTATGTATGTATGCGTTTATGTGTGTGTGTGTGTGTGTAATTGTGTGTTTGTGTATTATCATGTATTTGCATATGTGTTTGTTTTCACTAATCAGAAGACATAATAACAAATACCAGAAATAAGTAAACAAAACAACGACATCAAAGACAGCGTCAAAAAAAAAAAAAAAAAAAAGTGTCCTGTTTCATCTTAGTAAAAGTGTAGCATCGCAAATCCTACTTACATTTCGTGTTAAGAATCCCCATGCCTCTTAGACCCCGTTTTAAAGTGTCTAGCAACACAAAAAACTTTTCTAATAAATCTTCCCGTCACATTTTCTTTTTTCCTTTTTTTTTTCTTTATCATACTCGAAGAAAGTCACAATCAAAAGAAATAGGTTTCATAATTTCTTAATTAAAACAGGAATGATCCAGGAGAGAAATTGTTGCTATTGAGTTATTGCTGTTAGGAAATGAGGCGACATGACGAGGTGTTTGAAGAAAGTCAAAAAAATAGAAGAAAAAAGAAAAAGAAAAAAGAAAAAAAATGGAAAAGAGAGAAAAAGAAAAAAGAAAAAATGGAAAACAGAGAGAAAAAAAAAAAGAAAAAAAGAAAAAGAAAGAAAAGAAAAAAAAAAAAAAAAAAAAAAAAAAAAAAAAAAAAAAAAAAAAAAAAAAAAAAATATATTATATATATATATATATATATATATATATATATATATATATATATATATATATATATATATAATATAATATATAAAGTAAAGGTATATGGACTTTTAGAAGGACAAACACATCTGAAATGACAGTCAGAAATATGGTTATTCTGACAGACATTCAAATGATAAATAGATAAATAGATAGATAGGCAGATGAGTAGACATGTAACGTAACCCTCCCCCCCTAGAAACACCGGCCTTATAATAAAAAACAAAAACAACAGAAAAAAAATCTGCCCTTGACTTGTCTTGTAATCTGTCTAAGGCTTTTTCTAAGAGCTTCCTTTCGTTTCACGTTTCAAGTTATCATTTAACTACGACTAATATTAACATCGTTACGTAACCTATGATGATTATTCACTGTAAAAGTCACCTTCATTAAATACTGTAAGGAATCTCATTTACATCATAACTATAATACTGTCCATCTCTCTCTCTCTAACTCTAACTCTCTCTCTCTCTCTCTCTCTCTCTCTCTCTCTCTCTCTCTCTCTCTCTCTCTCTCTCTCTCTCTCTCTCTCTCTCTCTCTCTCTCTCTCTACCACAAACACACACACACACACACACACACACACACACACACACACACACACACACACACACTCTGTCTTTCGTATATGTGTGTCTGTGTGCCGTAGTGTGCGCTTGCCGTTTCAACTGTTTACTGGTTTATGACATTATTAAGTTACTGGGTTTTTCCATTGCAAAAATTTTGTTTTCTACCATCGGAATATTGATGAAACAGCACATACATATATAACACATAAAAATGGATGTGTAAAACAAGATTTATATGCAAACAAATGCGGTGATCACGGGCAGCATATTGCAACTGTGAAGTACAGGCTTATATAATGAAATAGAAAGAGAGAGCAAAAGAGAGAGGGTGATAGAGAGAGGAAGGAGGGAGGGAGAGAAAGAGAGAGGGGGGTTGGATGGAGAGAGAGAGAGTGAGAGAGAGAGAGAGAGAGAGAGTGAGAGAGAGAGAGAGAGAGAGAGAGAGAGAGAGAGAGAGAGGATGGGTGGGGAAAGAGACAGAGACAGAGAATAAGAGAAAGAGAGAGAGAGAGCACTCGAGACTGACGGAGAAAAGAAAATAATGGTGAAAATCATATAGTGATATAATGATGATTATAATGATGGTGGTGATGATGATGACGATGATGCTGTATATCTGTGAGGACAGAATCTCCGCTTTGTAGTCTGTACAAAATTAACACAAATTTAAATAGCGTCATGTCCAATATAGGTAGATAGATAGACAGATAAATGAGTGGATGGGTGGATGGATGAATAAATAGATGTAGAGAGACAGGTAGATAAATAGATAGACAGACAGATAGATTATAAACTGATATGTATGTATGGATAAATAGATAGATAGATGTAGATATAGATGATGATGGTCATAATGATGGTGATGTTGACAGGAAGATAGATATAGAAATATAGATATATAAATAGACGGATAGAGATATATAGACAGATTAATATATAGGTGAGGTAGATAGACAGATAGTGATTATAATTATAATAATTAACTATAATTTATTTGTAATTTAGCTTTATTCCATTTGTTATAATGGATATTCTTGGTGTGACATGCTGACTGTTTTATTTTGCTGTTAAATTAACCCCTGCGTGCAAGGAATGGTCGGGGTTGCAAGCAATATTGCTAGACGAGATCGCTACCGCTGCACCACACAGCAGATAGATAAGTAGATTGATAGGTAGATGGGCAGTGAGATCGATGGCCAGATAGATAAATAATTAGATACACAGATAGATAGACTTTAGGTAGATGGACAGTGAGGTTGATGGACAGATAGATAAATAATTAGATACACAGATAGGCAGTCTGACTAATACAGACATACAGGAAGATAAGTATATAGAAAACCAAAATTGAATCTCAAGATTGTGATACCCCAAGGACGCTGTACTAAAAGGTCTTCTCAATAATAATGATAATTTGATTTATTCCTTTTGTCATTATGATTAGGGTTAGGGTTATTCTTGTGTCCAAGCGATGGCCGGAGTTACCATCCACTGGCAGTGCGGGATTCGAATGCGGGTCAGTAAGACTGATTGGGGAGGTCGCTACCACTGCACAACACAGCACGAAGGAAAATAGACTTCTTCTGTGGAAATAGAGATTCGTATAATCCAGAGTTGTTGTTATCATCAATATTGCTGTTGATTTTTTGTTTTTTTATATCTCTTAGTTACGTGCTTTTCGTTATTAAGATTTTTTTTGTGTTGTTATACTGAAGGGGTATCTGCGCGTGTGTGTATCTGTTTGTGTGTGTGTGTGTGTGTGTGTGTGTGTGTGTGTGTGTGTGTGTGTGTTTGAGTGTGTGTGAGTGTAAGCATGTGTGTGCGTTTATGTATGGATGTGTATGAACAGATATACAAGTAAATGAATATTATAATTAGGTCTTTAATACAATATGACAAAAAAAAAATCACTCTAATCAATAGGCAAGAACAACAATACCTCAGCATACACATGAGAACAGACGGACACTGAATGTTTATCTTGAATTTCATATGTTAATGAATACTTCTGTTTTTCCAGACTTTTAAAGAAAACACCGATCCCAGAAGTCCGAGTGGCATGCTAATTTTCGTGTTTATATTAGCAAATGCAGCGCAGAGATATTCTAGCTTCAATAAATATCCGTGAAAGCGGTGTGTTCTAAAATATGCGCTGCAATTCTTTTTCTTTGATACCTTAATTCGTTTTTTTTTTCTTCTTCTTCTTCTTCGTCGTCGTCGTATGGGAAAACAATAATGAAGTGTTTGAATAAAAGGTGCAAAAGGATAAACAAAGAAACGAAGAAAGGAGTACACAAATAAAAAGATGAATAAAGTAAACACTGCAGAGAAAAAATAGATAGATAAATAAATTGAAGTAAAAAATAAAACAATTCGGTAAAAGCAAAAACAATAAATAGATGAAATTTAAAAAAAGCGAAATGCAAGTTACATCTCGATGCACATGAAGGACTTAAGATCACTCGCCTGGACAGAAAAATGACCCTAATTACTAAGGAATATAAGGGCCCATTTCCTCTCCCCATTGCAGGCCAAGAGGGCCATTCACAACCCCGATAAAACGACATAGCTGGGCGTGTCGATGCGGAGTGCTATGGTCCTCTCGAGGAGATAGTGAGGAAGATAAGATAAGATAAAGAGGGCGAAGAAGAGGAGGAGGAGGAAAAGATGCTGCTGCCGAGATGACGGTCTTGATGGGTGAGGGCGTAGTGAGGGTGTGGGCGGGGAGGGGAGATTGTAGATATGTGCCAATTCGTAGTTTGTATGTGTACAGATGTATATGTTTGTAGTGGTATGATATATGTATGATCTGTTATCTTTCTGATGTATTTGTATTATGTAATATGCAGTGTGTAGCATTTGTATGTATGTATATTGATCAGTTGTACTGTAAGTAACAATTTCTGTATCGTAATAACCGATACAAACCAATAGCGTGTTTTATATATATATATTATATTATAATTATATATTAATATATATTATATATATAATATATAATTAAATGGAGTACGATGTAATAGTCAACAATAGCGTTTGATGATATAAAGAGAGAAAATTGCATACAAGTAGTATACGACGAATAGTATTATGACATAAGCATAGATTTTGCAAGCTATACAAAGAAGACGAGGCACTCGTACACATAACCTCACAGCACACACATACCACGCACACACACAAACACACAACACACATACACACACACACAGACAAAACACAACACAGCACACACACAACAAAACCACAACTACTACACAAACTTAAAACCACGTAACAACAAACACAACACAGCACGCGCACAACAAACACAACACACAAACACATCACACACTACATACAATATAAAAAAACACGCACGCACACACACACACACATACATGATCCTTACTGCCACTGATAATATTGTTAATATCTGCATTGTTCTTAATGTTGCCATCATGGCGATCCATGATTATCACAATACATCTATTATCTTGTAAATAACAAGGATGCAAAGGGCTATTAAGAAGCTTCTTGTAATAGATGTAAAAGACAATTAAGAAGCTTCTTGTTCATTATTGAACAGCTTGAAAATGATGCACAGATGGCGCTTCAGTCAGTGTTTTTTGCTGCTGTTCTTTTCAGAAAATGCTATCATGCACTCTTCATGTTTGCAATTTTTCGATATTGCAAAACCAGCAACCTTTGGTTCAGCAATTTTGTTTAAGATTCCCAGCAGATTTTCCTGGAATTGTGAGAGACTTTATAACACATGTTCAGTATTTTACAATCGTTGCAAAAGTAAAAGTAAAAAAAGAAAAATAATAAAAAAATTGTTCCACGAAGGAGTTAGAAAGAGGAAAAGATAGTTGGTTTTATCGTTTTTGAATTGTCTTTCTGTGTCGTCAAGGATTCTTGAAAAGGAGAAATTTTGAAATGGAGTTTGTATTTTTTTTTTCTCTTGTTTTCTGTTTCCTTGACTTTTTTTCCAGTCCCTTTCTCTGTCCCTCTCTTTCCTCCCCCTTTATTATTCTATCGCTCTCTTTCCTCTTTCTTCCCCTCACTTCCTTTCACCGTTGTTACCGTAATCCTGTCATTTCCGAGACCCATTTGTATCTGTGCGTCTAAACAAGACATATATGTGTGTGTATGTGTGTGTGTGTGCGTGTGTGTGTGTGTGTGTGTTTGTGTGTGTGTGTGTGTGTGTGTGTGTGCGTGTGTGTGTGTTGGTGTGTTGTGTGTGTGTGTGTGTGTGTGTGTGCTGTGTTTTGTGTGTTTTTTTTTTTGTGTGTGTGTGTGTGTGTGTATGTGTGTATATGTGTAGTGTGTGTGTTATGTGTGTGTGTGTGTATGCATAGTATGTGTCTGTCTATACATACTCACACACACATACACATATATCTATATCTATATCTATATAACTATATCTATATCTATATCTATATATGTATTTTTACACACACACACACACCATATATATAATATACATATATATATATATATAATATATATATATACTATATTCATATTAATTATATATATTTATCATATATATATATCTTCTATATATCTGTTTATATTTTTCATCATATATATTTTATATTATTATTCTATATATCTATATATATATACTATCATCTATATATATTATATTCATCTTCCTTGTATTACTTCATATACTATATATATATATACTATATATATTATCTTACTACCTTACTATATTATATATCCTATATATATGTATATATTACTATATATATATGATATATATATATTATATATATATATATATATATATATATATAATATATATATATATATATATATATGTATATGTATATATATATATATATATATATATATATATATATATATATATATGTGTGTGTGTGTGTGTGTGTGTGTGTGTGTGTGTGTGTATATCTATCTCCACCTCCCTATCTCCCCTCACGTCAGACTCCGTCCCCCCCGCCTCCTCTCCCCTCTAATGCAGATCTCAGTCTCCTTGGTCCTCCCTTACCTTACATTTTCTCTCCCTTTAATGCATCCTCCCTTCTGCCTTCCTGTTTGTATCTTTCCCAATCTTCTTCCCTTTATTTTCCCCTCTTCTCTTCTTCCCTCTTCTCTCCCCTTATCACCCTCTATTCGCCTTCTCTCTCCCCTCTCCTCTCCTCTCTATTCCTTCATTTCCCTCTTTCCTCCCTGTTCTTCCTCCTCCCCCCCCTCCACTTCCCCCCCCTCACCCTCCCCGCCTACCCTCTTTCCTTCCCCTCAGCTATCTCTCTTTCCCCTCTCTCCTCCTCCCTCAGGGCGTCCTTACAAGCACCCTCCTGCACCGCCTCCTTCCGCGTATTCCGAAGGAGGATCCGGCCGCTGTTAGCGCGTCTTCCGGCACAAGCGAGCCAAATGGTCGCGATGTTCCGGCCCTTCGGGAGGAGATGGCGCTGGGGGAGGGGGCGGAGGAATGGCGCTGGGGGAGGGGGGAGGAGGGCTGCTCAGAGGAATGGCGTGAGGGGGGGGGAGGTAAGGGCTCGGAAGAATGGAGTGGGGGAGGTAAGGGGGAGGTGGAATAGCGTGGGGGAGGTAAGGGGGAGGTGGAATGGCGAGGGGGGGGGAAGACGGGGTATCTTTGTAGAGATAAAAAGTGGAATTGATGTCAAACAAATTGCAAACAACGTGTTTTCTTGTTCTTCCCTTCGTTGTTGTATTTGCAAGGATAGAGAGAAGAGGGGAGATAGAGAGAGGCACGAAGATGCAGACAGAGGAAGGGAGGAAGGATGAGAAGAGTAAAAGAGAGAGAGGGATAACGAAAGGGAGACTTGGAGGAGAGGAAGAGAAGACGGAAGTGAGTGTGAGGAAAGATGAAAGATATTTCAGGAGGATAAAAAAGAGAGAAAGATAAGGGAAAGATAAGGGAGAGAAGGATAAAGGGAGAAAGAAAGGAAAGTGATAGAAGAGAGAAGGAAGGAGACGAACGAACAGGAGAGAGAAGAATGGGTAGGAGAGAGTCACAGATAACAGTGATCAGATAAGGAATGATATTTTTGGGTTTAAAGCAATTACGTTATAATATATTACATCATATTACATTCCGTTTCATTATAATGTATTATATCACATTATATCATTACTACACTATTGATATCATACTATATTACATTATGTTATATTATATCATACCATATTCCATCTATTCCGTTCTATTTTATTCAATTCTATTCTAATTCCCCGTTTTACCTTTTTTTTTCTTCTCGTTGCGGTTAATTTACGATCAACCTGTAGAGTGCGAATCGGTAGCCCAGAGATGTACGAATACAGTGCTTTTCCAATATGCAGTAAATACGTGTTTTGTGACGTAAATCTCTCCAAAACGAGCTAGATTTTCCGCCCTTTTGCCGTCGTTTATAATTCACGAAGGGCAAGAAAGTGACAGGGGGAGGAGGAGAGGGAGAATTACACTAAGACAATGGGAAGTTTTAGTACACGGAAGAGTAATGCAGGTGAGGCGTTATCGGCGGAAAGGGGACACGGTCGTCTTTTCTCGTTGATTTCCCCTTTTTGTCTCTTTAAGGCTTCATTTCATTGCTTGGGTTCCTTTTTTCTACATCATGGTGTGTTATATACAGACGAAAAGCTTCTTTACTTCTGTTATTTTAACGTGTATATGTTTAAAATCACACACGCACTGTGCGTATGTGTGTGTGTGTGTGTGTGTATATATATATATATATATATATATATATATATATATATATATATATATATATATATATATATATATATATATATATATATACACGAGGTGCCTTCAATAAGTTTTGATACTTTTTTTCGTAGGGACACTTTTTTACCTCGGACAAGCATGAAACTCTAGTCCCCTTCAAAGTACCCACCTCCAGCTGCAATGCACTTGTTGTATCGTTCTAAAAACTTACTGAAGGCCCCCTGGAAGTCCTCCGGTGTGACCGTGTCCACGACCATCGTCACAGCCTCTTTCATTTCCTCAGTGGTCTCAAAACGACTGCCTCTGAGGTTGTCCTTGACCTTGGGAAACAACCAAAAGTCACAGGGAGCAAGGTCTGGACTGTAGGGAGGGAGAAGAACTGTCTTGATGCCCATCTCGGTCAAGTTGTTGGAGACACGGCTGGAGCTGTGGACGGGTGCATTGTCCAGGTGGAAATGCCACCGACCCGATTTGAACAGCGCTGGCCTTTTGCGACGAAATCTCTTTTGGAACATCCTCACGACCTCCACATAGTACGCTTTGTTGACTGTCTGTCCAGAGGGAACCCAGTGGGTGTAGATCATGCCCTTGCTGTCGAAAAAGGGGATTATTATGAGTTTCAGGGTGGACTTGCTTTGTCTGGCCTTCTTGGGTCTGGGGGAGCCCGGATGCTTCCACTGGGAACTTTGTCTCTTGGTTTCCGGGTCAAAACAGTAGATCTAGATTTGATCACAGGTCACCAGAGCCATGATAAGCTCAACCTTCTCCCTACTGTCACTAACACGTCTTACCTTCTGTTCGTCTTTGAGCAACCTTGGGACAAACTTCGCGCAAATCTTCCGCATGTTCAGTTCATCATGAATAATTTTGTGCACAGTTCCCACACTGACTTCAAGCTGTTCACTTATTATCTCTATTGACACTCGACGGTACTTATCCATATAAGTACGAATTTTCCCCACCAGCTCCGGTGTTCTGACTTTCCTCCCCCTCCCACGCTTCTCATCATCTCTCACAGACTCTCTGCCGCCCTTAAACTTTTTTGTGCCAACGAAACACGGATGCTCTGCCCATGCAAGTTAATCCATAAGCAGTCTGAAGCAGTTCATAAGTCTGCGTAGCGTTCTTTCCGAGTTTAACGCAAAATTTTATAGCGTATAGCGCTTCCAAAGTGTCCTCCTGGCCCGACTGCATTCTGCAAAAATAGGGTTTAATAGGGTTCGCTTAAATTCCACGCACAGCCGTCTCTTTCTGCCTGGAATAACAGAAAATGGTGTTTTATCTCATTAGACATATGGTAATGACATATCAAAATAACAAGAGTGTGGGATGATTATAACTTATTGAAGGCACCTCGTGTTTATATGTATATGTATATAAATAAATAGATAAATTATATATATATAATTATAGGTTATTATGATTATATAAATTTATATGCGTTGTGTGTTGTGAGTGTTCGTGTGTGTGTGTGTGTGTGTGGTGCTGTATGGTGTATGTGTGAGTGTGTGTGTGTGTGTTGTGTGTGCATGTAAATGATATGGTGTTGTGTCTGCGTGTGTGTGGTAGTGAGTGTTGTAAAGTGTGTGTGTGTGTGTGTTTGTATGCATATATGTATGTATGTATGTATGTATGTATGTATGTATGTATGTATGTATGTATGTACGTAAGTATGTATGTATGTATATAGAGAACTAGAGAAACAAAGAGACACAGAGAATCGTTTAACCTCTTCCCTCCCCCTTTTCTTCTTCTTCCTCCTATCCATCTATTTCTCTCTCCTTCCTCCTAAAACACTTTCGCCACAAAAGAAACACTTCTCCCCACCCCTTTCCCTTAATCCCCTCCCTCCCCTCCTCCTCCCCCCCCCTACTCCCGTGGCATCATCACAAGCCCTCCTTTCCTTTCCCCTTCGCCCCTTCCCCTTCCTTGTCTCTGCTCCGTAGGTAGGGCTGTGTATTTACGCATGAAAATTTTACGGCGCCACAAAGCCAGCATGTGGCTGGACTCTTAAAGGCTATAAAGCGTGAGCGTTGCGTGTGGCATGACCCTCGCCCGCCGCCGCAGCCTCACCACAGCGCAGTATGACGATGGCTGTACTGATCTCGGTTCTCTTCTCTTCTCTCTCTTTTTCTTGCTATTATTATCCTCCTCCCTCTCTTCTTTTTTTGCTCTTTCATTTTTTTTTTTTACTTTAATTCTTCCTCCTTACTTTTTTTTTCTTTTCTTTCTTTTCTCTTGATGCTTCTTCCTTTCCTGTCTTCCTTTATCGACTCTCTTCTTGTTTTTCCTTCTAACTCCTCCTTTTTTCTCCATTTCCCCTTCTCTTTCTCTTTGCTCTCCTCTTTATCTCTCCCGCCTTTCCCACATCCCTTTCTCTACCCCTTTCTTGCTTCTCCCCTTAACCCTTCCCTTTATCCATTGCTCTTTCCTCCTTCTCTCCTTCTCCTCTCCCTTTCCACTTCTCCATTTCCTCTCATTCCCCTTCTCTTCCCCCTCCCCCTAACCCCTTCGCCTTCCCCCCCTCCCTCTCTCTAATATCTCCTTGCCTCTCCCTCCTAATCCTTCCTTGTCCCTCTCCTTCGCCTTTCCCCTTCCCCCCTCCCTTTCTCCCTCCCGCTCTGTACCCCTTACTTGGCTCTCCTTTCAATCCTTCCCCCTCTCTCTCTCCTTCTCCTCTCCTTTTCCCTACCCCATCCTCTTCACTCATATCCCTCCCCTTCCTCTTTCTCCCTCCCCCTTCCCCCTCCCTTTCTCCCTCTCCTTCTTCCTCCCTTTTCTCCCTCACCCTTTATCCCTTACCCTTTCCCCTCACTCTTTCTCCTTCATCCTTTCTCCCTCTCCTCATCTCTTCGCCTATCTTCCCCCATCCCTTTCTCCCTCTTCTTTCTCTCCCACCCTTTCTCCCTCTCTTCACCCCTCCCCTTGCCCCTCCACCTTCCCTCTCCCCTTCCCTTTCTCCCTCACCCTTTCTCCCTCACCCTTTCTCCCTCACCCTTTATTCCCTCAATCTTTCTAACTCACCCTTCCCCCTCTCCTTTCTCCCTCTCCTCACCTCTTCACCTATCTTCCCCCTTCCCTTTTTTTCTTGTCCTTTCTCCCTCACCCTTTCTCTCCCACCCTTTCTCCATCCCTTCACCCCTCCCCCTCCCCCTCTCTTTTCCCCCTCACCCTTTCTCCCTCCCCCTTTCTCCCTCCCCCTCCCCCTCTCTTTTCCCCCTCCCCCTTTCTCCCTTCCCCCTCACCCCTTAACAACCCTTGACCGACACTGTAGGGGGAGAGGAAGGTGGGGGGGGGTCGCACTACAGGAATAGCAAGGGTTAAAACAAACAACATGATTCCACTCTCTTTTTCTCTGACCATTTCTTGGACGAAAGAGGGTGAGGAGAAAGAGTGGGATAATTTGTTTAAAATGATAGAAAGGAATTTTAGGGAAGGAGTTATCGATAGCAGAAGAGAAGAGAAAGGAAGGAAAGATTGGGATGAGTTTGTTGAAAGGATAGAAAGGAGTGTTAGGGAAGAAATTGATAAGATAAGAAAAGAAATGTCTGGATGATGATGGTTGATTGTTAAAGTAAATTGTAAAGGAGTATCTGTTGAAAATTATAGAAAGGAATATTAGGTAATAAGTTATCGATAAAAAAGAAAAAAAAATATAAGTGGATGATGATAAATTATTGAAGTAAGTAAGGAAAACAGAGTTGAATGTGATATGCAAAATCTAACATTTTTGAAGCACTTTCTCTTAACTTCTAGGGAAAAAAAAGTAAATGAAAGCAAGTACTAGCTAAACAGACCAGAAAACACACACTAAGTCTTTTTTTTTTTTTTTTTTTTTTTTTTTTTTTTTTTTTTTTTTTTTTTTTTGGCTGGTGAACTCTTGAACTGATATCCTGACGCCGCCCTATCCTCCTCCCACCCACACGCCCACACGCCCACACGCCCGAAAGCTCGCTAATGGGAAGTTAATGGTCATACTCACCCGAATTTATTGCCGAATTTAGGGTGTCTGTGTAACGTTTGGGTCGACCGGAAGAGGCGTGGTTGGCGGACGATGGATTGGGGGGGGGGAGATAGGAGGGGGGGGAGATAGGAGGGGTTGGGGGTGGGGGAGATAACAGGTGGGAGGGGGGAGGGGGGGAGGTAGGAGGTGGGATGGGGGAGGGGTGGGGAGGAATAGGAGGTGGGGGGGGGGATTATGCTTTGTTTCTTTTGCAGTTATTTGTTATCTAGTCATAATCTTAATTATCATTATCATTTTTTTATCATTCCCATCTATTTATTATTTATTCAATTTATCTATTTATTTTAAGAAGGGAATATGCATTATCCATTTCTTTTTCTTTCTTTTTTTATCGTGGGGAGGGGTTAATTTTTTTTTTTTTTTTTATTGAGGACGTATGTACGTTTCTTTAAAGGGGTGGGGAGAGGATTGTGGGGGGGGGGGGTGAGTAGAGGACAGAGTAGGATTTTGTAATGGAGGATTATGTAGTTTTGTATATAAATGGATTTTCAATTTATGTGTTTTAGGTCCCCCCCCCCTTTCTCTCTATCTATCTATCTATCTATCTATCTATCTATCTATCTATCTCTATCTCTCTCTCTCTCTCTCTCTCTCTCTCTCTCTCTCTCTCTCTCCTCTCTCTCTCTCTCTCTCTCTCTCTCTCTCTCTCTCTCTCTCTCTCTTTCTCAACTATCTATCTATACATCTATCTATCTGTCTGTCTATCCCTCTATCTACCCATCTATCTATCCATACATATATCCATCAATTCATCCATCTATCTATCCATATATCTGTTTATCTTTCACTGTCTCTTTTACTTTTAATTCATTTTCCCTTATGTTGCTTTACTTTATCTCCTTGTGTTTTCTCTTTCTTTTTTTCCCCAAATTACTTCTTCCCTCCTTCCTTCCTTCCTTCTCCCTCTCCTTTCTCCCTCACCCTTTCTCTCCCTCCCTTTCTCCCTCTCCTTTCTCCCTCCCTTCACCCCTCCCCTTCCCCCTCTCTCTTCTCCCTCACCCTTCCCCCTCTCCTTCTCCCTCTCCCTACCTCTTTACCTACCTTCTTTCTCTCCTTCCTTCCCTTATTCCTCCTTTCTTATATTTTCTTCCTTCCTTCACTACTTCCTTCTTTCCCTCCCTCCTTCCTTCCTTCCTTCCTTCCTTCCTTCCCCTCCCACCCTCTCCTCCTTCTCTTTATCCGGTTCTTCATGCTTCCTCCATTCTTTTATTTATTATATTTTTCCTCCTTTGATTTCTCCCTTCCTTTATCCTTCTTTCCCTCATTCTTCCTTTCTTACTCCTTCCCTTCCTTCCTTCCTTCCTTCCTTCCTTCCTTCCTTGCTTCATTCATTCATTCATTCATCCTTCCTTCCTTCCTTCCTTCCTTTCCTCCTCACCTCTCTTTCCTCCTTCATTCTTTAATTATCAGTTCCATCAACACTTTTCCTCATCTTCCTCTTCTCCTCTTCCCTTTTATCTCACTTCACACTTTTCAACATTTCGCCCCGCCCTCCCCCCCCCCCCCCAAAAAAAAAAAAAAGTCAAGCATCTCAACGGCAGGAGGAGGGAGGAGGGGGGAGGGGGTGGGGGAGGGGGAGGGGGGAAGGGAACACATTTCCGATAACGCTTTTTTTTTTCTCTCTTTTTTTTCTTTTTTTTTCTTCTTTTTTTTTTTTTTTTGACTTGCGCGTCGGAGAAATGATCGACAGAACGAGGAGTAAAGCGAAAGCCAATATAGAAAGAGAGAGGCAAATGGGTATGTAAATATATAATAAAAGAGACTTGATAGATATAAGGATAAATAGAGAATCGTTTTGGCAATGGTGTGTGTAGTTCTGATCTATAAAATATTTTTCTTTCGAGTGTGTGTAGTTCTGATCTATAAAATATTTTTCTTTCGATCTGTGTGTAGTTCTGATCTATAAAATATTTTTCTTTCGATCTACCATGAATATCCAACTTGATTTAAACTTATATGGATTAAGATTTACTTAAAAAAACAACACATATTATCAACAATTTCGCGAATCGGACATATAGGTACGTAATAATCAGGCCCTATAGGAAAGCATAACAGATAACAGGAAAGAGAGACCAAGAGAGAGAGAGAGAGAGAGAGAGAGAGAGAGAGAGAGAGAGAGAGAGAGAGAGAGAGAGAGAGAGAGAGAGAGAGAGAGCAAGGGAGAAAGAGAGAGAGAGACATTTTTCTCTCTTTTTTTTTTTCTTTTTTTCTTATTTTCTTACTTTGACAAGTTTATTGAGAGAAAAATTTACATCTCAAAAGGATGAAGCAATTTAAGCTATCCTCTTCCTTATCTTAACAATTCCCTGTGTAGGCTCACATTTCGCATACAAAAGAATATAGAGGATAAAGGAAGATAAGGATAAAGGAAGATGGATAGAAGCAGGATAAAAAGAATAGAGAGAATAGGATAGAAAGGATAGAAAATATGATAAAAAGGGATAGAATGAAGATAGGATAAAGCAAGGTAAAATTTGTTTTGACACTTAAGTTATCTTTACACAGTGTCTCACTTGGGGGATTTTTTTACTATTTCTTATCCTTGTTAGGATAAATATTGTTGTGGTTATTCTTATTGTTGTTACTTTTATCATCATACTACTGCCAGCATTACCTTAACCAATAATTATTATTACCATTCCTGAATTAATATTCATTATTAAATGTTAACAACAATAGTGGTAGTAAAAGTAACAGAAGTAGTAGTAGCAGATATAGCACTCCTATCAATACGTCCATTAATGTACATCATAATATATATATATATATATATATATATATATATATATATATATATATATATATATATATATATATATATATATATATATATATATATATATATTAATTTATTTATTTATTTATCATTCACCCCTACTCCCATGTTCCTTAATTATCTAAATCTCCCGATTAGCATCATAACCAAGATTAGAGAAATCATGATTGATCTATCCGAGTTATATCTCACTCACTTACATCCTATGCTTCATTTCACAATTGATCTGCACTTTATACACTACAACATTACTCATGCAATAAAATATCATAAATCTCACCCGTTGCAATTGTATCACAGTTAGGTTTAATTATGAAAGACACACGCGCTCGTTTCCAACACCTTAATTGAGCTTTGAAAGAGATTTGTAATCCTTTATAGGCCATAAACCTTTCCGTGGGTCGCTGATAAACACCTTTGTGGAAACGATTTTATCTCGGAAATGTAAACAAATCGCCGAAAATCTACGGAATAGCGAGGGTCTCCACCTGCGTAATACTATCTTTTCGTTGACGATTCTGAGAGAGGGAGGGAGATAGAGAGAGAGAGAGATAGTGGAGAGAGGAGGAGAGATAGGTCGGTAGGTAGGTAGAGAGAGAGAGAGGGGTAGGTTAGAAAAATAGAGATAGAGGGAGAGAGAGAGAGAGAAAGATTGATAGATAAAGAGAGAAGGGAGAGGGGAGAAAGAGAGAGAAACAGAGAGACACACAGAGAAAGATATACAGACAGACAGACGGACGTACGGGACAGACAGATGAGGAGACTCATCTGTGAAAGAGAGAGAGAAGCGGAAAGAGAGATCAATTATGCGTGTGCACTTATCCTTTTTTTTCCTCACTAACGTGATAAATAGCTGAGTTCAGTTCTTTATTTACCGTTCCTGGCTAATTGCACATGCATAAAAAAAGAGAAAGGAAAAAAATAAGTGAAAACATATGTCTATCTACCGTAGACTTATCTCCCAGCCTTCATTCATTATTAGTAAAAAAAAAAATAATAAATAAAAAAACATGACATGATTCTATGTTCTTTCAGGGTTAATTTTTGAAAAACGAAAAAAGCCAAAGTAATTGCGGTAGACATAAAGCTGGCAGTACTAGTAGTAATATGCGGAACTGTCAGTCATCTCTGCAGTTCCTTACGAAATATTCATGTAGGTACGTAACGTTCTTTAGGAAAATTCTTAACTGTAATCTAAGAGTAAAAATTGCAAAAAGAATACGTTAATAAAATTCACTAACGCTGCAACTATGACTTCTTATAAGCTGTACCATTTAAAAGAAAAAACGCATTTCTTAAGACTGAAATTTATAAAAGTTTAGAGCCTTGTTAATGGGACTTTGAAGAATCTACATTTTTTTTTTTCATTCTTGCTATATTTCTAACCCTTTTTGGATATCACCACAAATCCTGCTTTTCCAATCCACTATTTTTTTTTCTTTTTTCTTTTCTTTTCTTTTCTCTTCATTCTTTTAGATATCCAACATTTCTTGAGCATATTTTCTTGTAGAGGTTATCTTCCTCAACATATTATCAAGTTCTATGTTATTAGTATGGGGCCGCGGTGGCCGAATGGTTAGAACATCGGACTCAAGACTGTCACGACGGCACTCTGAGTTCGAGGGTTCGAGTCACCGGCCGGCGCGTTGTTCCCTTGGGCAAGGAACTTCACCTCGATTGCCTACCTAGCCACTGGGTGGATAAGTCAGCCCAAGTCAGTGCTGGTCCCAAGCCCGGATAAAATAGAGAGAATGATTACCTAAAAAGGTAACACCGGCACTCTCCGTGGAAAGGAACTGGGGACCCTACCACGTACTCACTCCAACAGCATCACAACATGAAAAAAAAAAAACTAAGTATCATGCTGTGACCACGGCGGCTTAGACATGAACCTACCGTTAAAGGAAGGAAGGAATGTTATTAGTAGTAACTATGTTGGCCTATTTCTTATTTTGTTTACCTTTAATTATTCATCAATGTATAATCAAGCAGCAAAAAAAGATGATATAGATTAATGATTTGCTCCACATTATTCCGGTTTAACGAGACAACTTTTATTAATTTGCAGGATCATTAATTGCTTCAATTATGTAGCTTCGCTTTACTTATGAGAATAGGTCGATGGCCTGTGACTTCCCATGGAGATTCTCTCTCTCTCTGTCTCTCTCTCTCTCTCTCTCTCTCTCTCTCTCTCTCTCTCCCTCTCTCTCTCTCTCTCTTTCTCTCTTCTCTCTCTCTCTCTCTCTCCTTCTCTCTCTCTCTCTCTCGCTCTCTCGCCGTCTCTCTCTCCTCTCTCTCTCTTCCCTTTTTTCTCCTCTCTTTTCCTCTCTCTCTCTCTCCCCCCCTCCCCTCCTCCCCTTTCTCTCTCTCCCCTCTCTCCCTTTTTTTCCCCTTTCCCCCTCCCCTCCCCTTTCCCCTCTCTCTCCCTCCCTCTCCTCTTTCTCTTCCCCCCTCCTTCCCTCCCCCCTCCCTTTTCCTCCATCTTCTCTCTCTCTCTCTCCCCCTTTTTCTCTCCCCCTTTTCCCTCTCTTTGTCTCTCCCCCTTTCTCTCTCTCTCTCCCCCTTTCCCTTTTCTTCCCCCCCT
>NC_051390.1:4668889-4673889 GCF_015228065.2 Penaeus monodon | reverse complement strand
GGGATTGCCTCGGTCTCTCTCTTGTCTCTCTTGCTATGTCTCTTTCTGATTTTTTTTTTCTGTCTCTCTCTTGTCTCTCTTGCTATGTCTCTTTCTGATTTTTTTTTTTCTGTCTCTCTTTGTCTTTCCATGTGTCTTTCTGTCTTTGTCTATCTGTGTATCTTTCTGTCTTTGTCTGACCTTCCGTGTTTTCTCTCGTATCTCTCTGTCTTTCTCTGTCTTTCTCTCGTATATTTCTGTCTTTCTCTGTCTTCGTTTGTATCTTTCTGTCTTTCTCTGTCTTTCTATGTATCTTTCGGTTTTTCTTTGTTTTTCTATATATCTTTCTGCCTTTCTCTGTTTCTGTCCTTATTGTTTTTCTTTCTGTGTGTCTTGACCTCCCTCTGTCTTTCTCTGTCTTTCTCTAAATCTTTATCTGTCTTTATTTGTCTTTCTCTGTATCTCTCTGTCTTTCTCTGTTTTCCTATGTCTCTATTT
Source organism: Penaeus monodon (assembly GCF_015228065.2). Classification (NCBI taxonomy): domain Eukaryota; kingdom Metazoa; phylum Arthropoda; class Malacostraca; order Decapoda; family Penaeidae; genus Penaeus; species Penaeus monodon. The sequence goes on along the minus strand of NC_051390.1, from coordinate 4,673,412 downwards.
GTTTCTCTCTAAACCATTTTCTGTCTTTATCTGTCTCTTTCTGTTTTATTTTTGTCTCTATCTCTCTTTCTCTATTCATTCCGTCTTTCTCTGTTTTTCTATGCCTCTCTCTGTCTCTCCCTAAATCTTTCTCTGTCTTTAATTTGTCTTTCTCTGTCTCTCTCTATCTCCTTCCTTGCTTCTCTTGTTTTTTTTTTTATCATTTCTTCTCTTTTTCAATAACGATATTAGGAATTTTTTTTTTTTTTTTTTTTTTTTTTTTTTTGTTCCTTCTGCCTTTTTTTTTCACTTTTGGTTCATCTTTCAGGGTTTTTTTTTTGGTTTTTTTTAATTCTTTGGTTTCCATTTATTGGTCTTTTTTTATCATCTTCCCTTCTTCTTTCCTTTTTTCTTACGTTCCTTTTTTTTCTTTCTCTTTTTTTTGTGTCCTTTTTATGCTCATGTCTTTGCCTTTCTCTTTCTTATATCCTTTCTTCTTTATCCCTTTATCTTTATCTTTATCCTTCCTCTCATCTCTGCCTTTTTTTTTTTTTTTTTTACTTTTGGTTCATTTTTTTTCTTCTTCTTTTTTGGTCTTTGTTCTTTTATCTTAATTATCTCTCTTTCTTTTCTCCTTTTCTCTTACGTTATTTTTTTCTTTCTCTTATTCCCTTTTTTCTTCTTTTTTTACGCTTCTTTTGCCTCCTGTCTTTGCTGTCTCTTGTTTATTTCTTTATCTTCTCTTGTCTCTCTTCTCTTCGTATCCCCCTTTCTTCTCCTCTCTGATCTCTCACTTTTCCTTTCTTCTCCTTTCTTTTCTCTCCTCTCTTCCTCTTCCCTTCCTTATCTTATTCCCTTTTTTTCGTCTCTATTTTCTCTCTTCTCTATTCCTCTTTTCTTCATTCTTCATCCTCTCTCCTTCTTCTAGTCTTATATACTCCCCTTTTTTCTCTTCTCACGTCTTTTCTCCTTTCTTTTCTGTTATTCTTCCTACCTCTCCTCTCCCGTTTCTTTTTTTCTCCTTTTCTCCTTCGTTTTTTTCCCTTTTATCTTACCACCTTCCTTCATTTTCTTTTTAAGTCTCCTATTTACTCGTCTTTTCTGTCACATTTTCGCATATTATCCTCTCCTCTTTCATTTCCCTTTTCCTCTTATTCTTTTACTTTTCTCTTCTCTCCTTTCTCCCTTTTCTTTTCCTCAGGTCTATTTGCTCGTCTTTTTTTACTCTCAGTCATCCCTCTTCCCTTCCCTTCTCTTCTCTTCCCTTCTCTTCTCCTCTCTCTCCCTCTCTCTCTCTCTCTCTCTCTCTCTCTCTCTCTCTCTCTCTCTCTCTCTCTCTCTCTCCTTCCTCCCCTTTCTCCTCTTCTCCTCTCTTCTACCCCCTTTTTCTATCCTCTTCTCCTCCAATTTCCACTCTTCTCTCCTCTCCCCTTCTCTTCCCATCTCCCTCTTCTCTCTCCCATCTCTCTTTCTCTTCCACTCTCCCTCTCTCTCTCCTCCTCTCCCTCTCTCTCCCTCCCCTCCTCTCTCTCTCCTCCTCTCTCTTCCATCCTCCTCTCCCCTCCCCTTCAACTCTTCCCCTCACCCCTCCTGTCTCCCCTCCTCTCTCTCCCCTCTCCTTCTTCTCTTCTCCCTCACTCCTCGTCTCCCCTCTTCTCCCCCCTCCTCTCCCCTCCCCTCCCCTCTCTCCCCTCCCTCATCCCCTCCTCCTCTCCTCTCTCTCCCCTTCCCCAAGTCCAGGTCTCCATTACAACTTCTGTGATGGGCCACTCAATAAACCCATCAAGTGCGGAGCAAATGGTAGTTTTACACCAGCTGTCACTTTTATTGATGACAAAGAACCCTATTTGTCAAGTTGTGTTTGCGTGTGTGTGTGTGTGTGTGTGTGTGTGTGTGTGTGTGTGTGTGTGTGTGTGTGTGTGTGTGTGTGTGTGTGTGTGTGTGTGTGTGTGTGTGGTAGATAGGTGAGTATGTGTGCGTATGTGTGTGTGTGTGTGTGTGTATGTGTTTATGTGGGTGGATGGTGTGTGTGAGTGAATGCGGGGGGGGATAGGACGTGTGTGTGTGTGGTTGGGGTTAATGTGTTCGTTTATGTCTGTATATATGTACGTGTGTCCCTGCGTATCTCGACATTCCTGAGCCTCATGAAAAAGAAATATATTGCTTAATTCCTCACTGTCATCCATCCTCCCCCCCCCTGTCTCCTCCCTCTCCCCCCTCTACCTCCCCCACTCCTTCGGTTTAACTCTCCCCTCCCTTTCCCTCCCCTCTTCTTCCCCTACCTCCCTTACTCTATTCTTTTCTTCTCCCTCTCTCTTCCCCCATTCTCTCTCTTCTCTTTTCTCTTCATTCCCTTTTCAATCCTTCCCTTTCTCCTTTTCCTTCGCTTTCGGTTTCCCTCTCCACCTTTTCCTTCCCTCTTTCTTCACTTCTATTCCCTATGTTTTCATTCCCCTCTCTTCCCTCTCTCCCACGTCCCTTACACTGTTCCTTCCCTCCCTCCCTCCTTCGTTCCTTCCCTCTCTCTCCCTTTCCCCCTTTTCCTTGTCCCATTCTCCTCCCTTTTCCTTGTCCCCTTTTCCCTCCCTTTTCCTTGTCCCCTTTTCTCCATTTTCCTTGGTCCCTTTCCTCCTTTTCCTTGTCCCATTCTCCTCATTTTCCTTGCCCCATTTCCCCCTTCCTTTTCTTTGCCCATTTTCCCCCTTTTCTTACCCCCTTTCCTCCCCTTTTCCTTGCCCATTTTCACTCCTTTTCCTTGCCCCTTTTCCCTTCCTTTTACCTTGCCCCCTTTTCCCTTCCTTTTCTTTGCCCCCTTTCCTCCCCCTTTTCCTTTTCCCTCTTTCCCCTCATCGACCTCTTAATCAACCCCTTCCTTCGCCTCTGTCGCGTAACACCTGGACTGATTGCTGTGAAGGAAATTGGGCAGGGGAAAAGGGTGGACACGAGAGTAAAGATCATGGGGGAAAATGCGATGGTGTGGGGGAAGAGTGTGTGTAAGGGTGAGGCTTTCCTTATTGGGGGAGAATGCGTTGGTGTGGGGGAAGAGTGTGTGTGAGGGTGAGGCTTTCCTTTGTGTTTGTGGGTGTGTGTGTGGATGATGGGGGGGGGGGGGGATGAGTTGGTGTGGGGAAGAGTGTGTGTGAGGGTGAGGCTTTCCTTATGGGGGAGAATGCGTTGGTGTGGGGGAAGAGTGTGTGTAGGGCGAGGCTTTCCTTATGGGGGAGAATGCGTTGGTGTGGGGGAAGAGTGTGTGTGAAGGGTGAGGCTTTCTGAAAGGAGGGGTTTTCCTTTGAGTGTGTGGGTGTGTGGGTGTGTTGGGGGAAGGATGAGGGATAGAGGGTGAAGGGGAAAGGACTTTGGAAGAAAATATACTTACAAGAGGTAATAATTAAACCGTGTGTAAAATAGAAAAGCAAAAAACAAATAAAGAAATAGATAAAGAAATAAAAATTAACTTTAGATATCACCAAAAATTAAGAGCGAAAACAGAAAGAAGATAAATATGAATAAAAGGTCTAACAACGAACATACATTAAAGTTACAAAGTAAAAAATCCAAAGAAAAGGAGAGAGAGAAAGGATGAAAGGGAGAAAGGGGAATAGACAAAGAGAAGGCCGTTACGAATATGATAGAAGGAGAAATGTGAGGTGATGGGAGAGCAAGCGAAGAAGGGAATAGCAAAGGGGAAAGGGAGTTACGAGGTGATGTGTTATCAAGCAAGAAGGGATATGTGTGTCTAGGCATGTCTGTGAGAGAGAGAGAGAGAGAGAGAGAGAGAGGGGGGAGGGGAGAGGGGAGAGAGAGAGAGAGAGAGAGAGAGAGAGAGAGAGAAGAGGAGGAGAGAGAGAGAGACGGGAGAGAGGGAAAAGAGAGAGAGAGAGAGAGGAGAGAGAGAGAGAGAGAGAGAGAGGGGGGGGGGGAGAGAGAGGAGGGGAGAGAGAGAGAGGAGAGAGAGAGGGAGAGAGAAGAGAGAGAGAGAGGAGAGAAAAGAGAGAGAGAGAGGGAGAGAGAGAGGGGATAGAGAGAGAGAGAGAGAAGAGAGAGGGAGGGAGGGAGGGGAGGGAGGGAGAGGGGGAGGGAGGGAGAGAGACAAAGACAGAGAGAGAGGGAGAGAGAGAGAGAGAGAGACAGGCAGACAGACAGAGACAGAGACAGAGAAAACGAGATATATAGAGAGAGATGGTGATGATGATAATGAAATCTCAGAATCTCGCTATCGCTGCCTCGTCTTTCAGTGAACTTTTCCTCACCAAACAACCTTAACTGATTTTTTCTTGCCACCTGACCGCTGAACCTCTGCCGACGAAGTGACAATCCCGGCCTTCTTCTTTTAACGGTAGGTTCATGTCTGAGCCGCCGTGGTCACAGCATGATACTTAATTGTAGTTTTCACGTTGTGATGCTCTTGGAGTGAGTACGTGGTAGGGTCCCCAGTTCCTTTCCACGGAGAGTGCCGGTAGTACCTTTCAGGTAATCATTCTCTCTATTTATCCGGCCATGGGACCAGCACTTGACTTGGGCTGGCTTGGCCACCCAGTGGCTAG
>NC_051390.1:4658889-4663889 GCF_015228065.2 Penaeus monodon | reverse complement strand
ATAAATATATATATAATATACTATATATTATATATATATATATATAATATATTATATCTATGTAAGTATGTATATATATATGTATATATATATATATATATATATATATACTATTATATATATAATATATATATATATATATATATATATATAATATAATATATATATATATATATATAATATATATATATATATATATTGTGTGTGTGTGCTTTCATCAATTTCGTATCTTGTATATATCTGTCTATATTTCTGTATTGTATAATATATTATTTATTCGTGGAACCGTTCGTCTGGAAATTTCCCGGGGGGGCGGGGGTGTTTTTTTACATTACCCCCCCGTTTTATATAATTATATGAATTCTATATATATTTTTATTAAAATTATCATATATATATATATATTAAATTATTTTGATACATAAAACATTTGCCCCGTGTGTATATTTTTATATAATTTTTAAAATATATATTATATATAATTAAAATATATATAAAATATATATAAAATATATATATAACTATATAAAATATAATATATATATTATAAACTTTTTAATATATATATTTTTATATATTTATTAAAATATATATATATTTTATATAATTTTTCACATATATATGCATATAGGTAAAATACGAATTTTAAATAGGGTATAAATATGTTTTGGGTGAACTATTTGTGCAGAGAGAGAGAGAGAAGAGGGAGAGGAGAGAGAGAGAAGGGAAAGAGTGGGAGAGGAGATAGAGAGAGAGAGAGAGAGAGGAAAGAGAGGGGGGGGGGGGGGAGGGGGGGGGGGGGGGGGGGGAGGGGGGGGGGGGGGGAGAGAGAGGGGGGGGGGGGGGAAAGACAAAAACAGGCCCCGGGGAAAACCCCGGGGGAGGCAGCGTCCCGTTTTACATTCTAAAACTCGCTGGGAATGGCCTCACTTTCCCGCAGGGGGGCGGCCCCCGGCCATTGAGCGGGAAAGCCCTCCCTTGCCCCGGTTTTTTCCCGGTGCCTTTTCCGTTCCTTTGGGTCTGCATTTCGTCCCCGAGTGGCCCCGTTGGAAGACGGTGCCAAATCTAACAAAAATTTTGGCCCGTTGATTCAGATTTTCTCAAAGGCCGTCCCGGGCCCGGTGCATTCGCTGTATAGTGCCCAAGGGCGTGGAGCAGTGCGAGTGCCTTCTCCCTCTTGCGTCCGAATGTCCTTCTTACTCTCCTCCCCTTGTCATTTACCCTCTTTAGTCCTCCTTGTGCTTCCCTCCGCAGCGCCGCTTCCCCCCCCGTCTCCCCCCCCCCGCCTCAAATCGGATCACAGTCTTTCCCCCTTTCTCAAAATCCTCGTCTCCCCCGTTGTTGTATCTGGCTCCTCATAACCCCAGCCTCCCTCCGTCGTCGGGAATCCTCCGCAGCATCCTTAATCCCGACGTCTCTCCCGCCACAACGATTCATCATTCTCCCTTTCAGTGCCGGTGCCCTTCTGCCAACGCCCCTCCCCTCCCCGTCTTCCCCTCCTCCTCACCCCCGCCCTAATCCCCGCACCTCCCCCCTGCCACGGGCCCCTCCCCCGGGGCTCCCCCTAGCCCTCCGGAGCATTTAAACGTTAAACCTCGGGCAAACCCCGGACGCAAAGAAAACGGGAAAAAAGATTTTCCCCAAAAAGGGCCCTTGCCCACCAACGTGGGGGGGTGGGGAATCGCCCCCTTTTCCTTTTGAAGGGCCCTGGGGGGGCCTTTTCCCCGGGGGACCGCCTTTCCCAAGGGGGGGCCCCTGAAAAGGGGGTGCTTCAGGGGAAACCCCCGGGCCCCCGGCCCTTCGGGGAAAAAACCCCTTTTTTTTTTACCCCGGCTAGGGGAAGGGAAAAACCGGGTTTCCCCTTTGGGGGTCCGGGGGCTTCCCCAGATAATCAGCTTCCCAAGGGGGAGTGGCGGGGTGTTTTTTAGCAGGCCCCCCTGTCCCTTGGGGCCTTCCCCCCCTTGCCTCCTTCTTCTTTAACTTCCCCTTTTCCTTCTCCTCCTCTTCCGCCTGCTCCTTGTCCTCCTCCCCTTCCTCTTCACCATCATCATCATCACCATCCTCTTAATCCTCTTCCTTCTCTTTTATTCACTTTCCTTTTGCACCTTCTCCACTTCCACCATCATCACTATTGCCACCCCCCCTTTCCTCTTTTATCCCCTCTTCTTCTCCGCCCTCCTCCTTCTCCCCCTCTTATTCCTCTTCTCTCTCCTCTTCCTCCGCTTCCATTTTCCCTCCCCTCCTCCTATTCATTCTCCACTTCTCTCCCCTACCCCTCTTTTCCTTTCCCTTTTTCTACCCTTTCCCTTTCCTTTTTCCTCTTTGTCTTCCCCCCCTTCTTTTTTCCTCCTTCTAACCCTACCCTCCCTCCCCCTTTTCCCTTCTCTTCCTCTTCCCCCTCTTTCTCTCCCCCCTCCCTTTTTCTCTTCCCCCCCCCTTTTCTTTCCCTCCTCCTCCTCTTTCTTCCTCCTCCTCCTCTTTCTCTTCCTCCTCCTCCTTTTTCTCTTTTCCCCCTCCTCTTTCTCTTCCCCCTCCTTTTCTTCTTTTCAGGATGATAGAGGAGGAGTTTTTTTTTTTTTTTTTTTTTTTTGAACCCCTTTCCCCTTTCCTTTTTTCCTCTTCCCCTTCCCCTTCTCCCTTTTCCCTTTTCCCTTTATTCTTTTTTTTTTTTTTCCCTTTTCCCTTTTAAATCCCCTTTTTCCCCCCCCTTTCTCCTTTTCCCCCCGTCTTTCCTTTAAATCCTCCTTCCCCTGGGCCTGAAAGCTCCCCGTTCGAACCTCATGAAGCCCTTCCTTCGGTTCGGTGCTTCGACCCGACCCAACCGAAGCTTCCTGCGGTGCGAAAAAAATGTGATTTCAACCCCCCTTCCCCCACGGGTTACGTCACGATTTAAATGCGATTTTTTTTTTTTTTTGGGGGGGTGCGCTGTTTTTCTTTTGCATTTTTGTGTTTGTTTTTTTTTTCGTTAATTTAATTTTCTTTTACTACTCTTTGCTGTTGCTTGGTTTATTTTTTTGTGTTTTTTTTTTTTTTTTGTTTTTTTAAAAAAAAAAAAAAACGTAGTTGGCATATCAAATACTTCCCACTTTATCGTCCCCTTTTTTCTCTATTCCTGTTATTGATCTCTACCCCCTTTCTGAACGAATGTCTAATTTTCCCCTTTCCTCTCTCTCTCTCTCTTTCTTCTCTCTCTCTCCCCCTCCCCTCTCTCTTTTTTCCCTCTCCTTTTTTTTCTCTTTTTCCTCTTTCTCTTTTTCTCTTTCTTTCTCTCCTTTTCTCTCTCCTTCTCTCCTTTTTTTTCTCTCTCTCTTCTCCTCTCTCTCTCTCTTCTCCTCTCTCTCTTCTCTCTCTCTCTCTCCCCTCTCTCTCTCGCTTCTTCTCTCTCTCTCTCTCTCTCCTCTCTTTTTCCTCTTTCTCTTCCTCCTTCTCTTTTTCCTCCCCCTTCCCTTCCCTCCTCCTCTCTCCCCCCCCCCCCCTCCTTTTCCTCCCCTCTTCTTCCTCCTCCTCTCCCCTCCCCTCCCCTCCATTCCCCCCTCCTCTTCCTCCCTCCTTCCCTCCTTTTTCCTCCTCCTCTCCCCCCCCCTCCCCCCCCCCCTTTTCCCTTTTTCCCCCTCCCTTCCCCCTCCTCCTCCTCCTCCCTTGAAATTCACCCTTTGTGCCAATGCTTTGGTCTTGATGAATTAGACGGTCTTGTGTCATGGGGGATGATGCATGAGAGAAGAGGGGAGAGAGAAAGAGAGAAAAAAACAAAAGAAAAGAAAAGACGTTCGTGTTATATGAAGTTTATGGGGCTCATGATTACGACATAGGAAATTTATGTGTGAAAAAAAAAGAAATAAAGAGAGAGAGAGAGAGAGAGAGGGGGGGGGGGGAGAAGAAGAAGAAGAAGAAAAGGAGAGGAAAAAAAGAGAAGAGGAGAGAGGAAGAGGAGAAGAAGAAGAAGAAGAAAAGAAAAAAAGAAAGAAAGAGAGAGAGAGGAGAAAGGAGGAGGATGAGAGAGGAAAAGAGAAAAACGAAAACAGACAGAAAACAGACAGAAAGACAGACGGAAAAAGACAGACAGATAGAGAAAGGGAGAATTGAGAAGGGGAGCAAGAAGGAGGAGGGAAAAGAGAGCAGAAACGAGAAACAGAGAAAGAGAGAAAGAGAAAGAAAGAGAGATGGAGGGGAAAAAAAGGCCGCAGAAACTGTAGAGAGAAATTCCCCTTTAAATTAGAAATGAACCACTTAAACATCATGATGGAAACAAGCCATTTGAAGATAATTTATAAGGATTGGTAAGCTTACATTGTTCTCGTCCATTCTCTCTCTCCCATAACGATTACTTGACTTACGAACATTGCTTCACTTCTTCTTTTGCAACAAAGAAAGGATCAGTTTATTCCCTACTCATTTCACCTTCTCCTTGCAATGTGCAACGATGCAACTTCTGTATTTAGGTGGATGAACGAAAAGTCTTCCTTTAATAAACAGAGCCCAAAGTTTCCACATTGCAAGCTTATTGCATGTCCTTCTCCTGCTGTATTGCATGGCTGAGGTCTTGACATTCTGGGTTAAGTTTTTTATTGCATTTTATTGAGTGCTTCAGCCGTGGGCGGCACAAGCGTGGTGTTGTTACTCATCTCTCTCTCTATCTATTCTCTATATCTATCTATCTCTTTATCTATCTATCTCTATCTTTATCCCTTTCTATCAGTCTCTCTCTCTCTCTCTCTCTCTCTCTCTCTCTCTCTCTCTCTCTCTCTCTCTCTCTCTCTCTCTCTCTCTCTCTCTCTCTCTCTCTCTCTCTCTCTCTCTCTCTCTCTCGCTCTCGCTCTCTTTCTTTCTCTCTCTCTCGCTTTCTTTCTTTCTCTCTCTCTCACTCTCTCTCCACACACACATATATACGTATACATATATGATTTTGCGCATGTATATATTCATGTGTATGTACATATATGTATATGTATATATATATATATATATATATATATATATATATATATATATATATATATATA
>NC_051390.1:4641958-4646958 GCF_015228065.2 Penaeus monodon | reverse complement strand
ATTATTTAGATAGACACTTAACAGATTGCCTCTTATTAAAGGTTTGCAGACAGGACAAGAACATTTTCCTGAATACAAATACGATATTTTGACTTGTTACAGTCAGCCTTTTTCCCTGTTAAGTGAACCTTCGCCTCGGTAAAATGGCTAACAATGAAAAAATAATTTTTAGGACTACTTTTGGGGCCTCCCAGAATTTTGTGAATAAAAAACCCGAAAACTTTTCCCGAAAAACTATTTTGGAAAAGGTACTACGGGTATCATAAAAAGGTATAAAATATATTTTATATTTTATAAAACATATATTAAAATATATATATATATTATATATAAAATAATATAATAAAAATATCATATATATTAAAAATTTTATATATATAATTTTTATATCTATATTAAAATAATATGTGTGGTGTGGGGGGTTGTGTGGTGTGTGTGTTTGTGTGTGTGTGGGGTGTATATTAAAATTTTATCCTTTATTATATATATTTTATATAATATATATTTTTCTATATATATATTATTAATATATAATATATAATTAAATTAAAATTGTACGTATATATAACCCGGGAGGTTAAAGTTTTTAGCCGCCGTGGGTCCAGCCTGATACTTAATTGTATTTTTATTTTTTGTTATGCTTCCCTTTGGGGGGGGGAGTACGTGGTTTGGGTCCCCAGTTCCTTTCCACGGAGAGGCCGGTGTTTAAATTTTAAAGGGAATCATCTTTTCTATTGTACCGGGCTTGGGACCAACACTGACATTTAAACTGGGTTTCCCACCCCGTGGCTAGGTTTTGGCAATCGAGGTTAAGTTTCCCGGCCCCCAAAGGGGAAAAACGTGACACAACCCCCCAAATTTGGGGTGTGCACTTTTACGGGTAGGCCCATATTTAAAAAAAAAAAAAAAAAATAATAAAAAATTTTGGGGGGGAAAAAATAGGAAAAAATTAAAAAAAATATAAAAAAATAGAAAATTTAAAAGGGAGGGGGAATAACGGGGGGCGGGGGGGGGTGTGGGGGTTTTTGGGGGGGTGGGGGGGGGTGGGGGTGGGTTTTGGGGGTGGGTTTGGGGGGGGGCGTGGGGTGGGGGGTTTCAGGGGGGTGGGTGGGAAGGGTTTGGGGATTAGATAGAAGCCAGAACATAAAACCCCTACAACAGCACGGGGGACAAAACACGAAAACAAAACAACACACCACCCCACACACACTCACACACCCCCACACACACACACACACACAAACACACACCACACCACAAAAAAATATATAATTATATTATAAAATTAATATATATATTAAATATAATTATTATTATATTATTTTTATATTTATATATATAAAATATACCCTAATAATTATATATTTTTATATAATTATTATTATTATTATTATATTTATTATTAATTATAACCTTTTCATAGAAATAATTAATAGATAATATAGTACGATATAAATCGATTAGATATAGATATATAAGATATAATACAAAACATACAAATATATTTATATAATATCAAATTTTATATTTTATAAAAAAAATTATATTATATATATAAAATATATAATTTATATATATATATTCTATATTTTAATATATTAAAATTGATAGCTAGCCAGATACATACTACTTTAATCCTGAAACATATTTATATACATGCAATTTTAGTAGACTGATAATTGAACTAGATAACATATGCAAACATTCATGCATGAACATTTACACGCGTATATATAGACAAATAGACAGATAGATACATACAGGAACATATAGGTAGACCAATAATGATACATACAATCAAACACGAATTTTTTAAAATGATAATTCATAATCACAATTCCAATCCGGCGACAGTGACAACGACAATAACAATGAGTTTGTTTGCGCGTACATGTGCGTATGCGTGTTTGTCGATCACCCCCTCCCTTCCCCTCCCCTCCTTCTTCTCTTCCCCTCCCCCTCCTTCCTCTCTCCCCCTCCCCACCCCCCTCTTCCTTCCGCTCTCCCCCTCCTCCCTTCCTCCCTCCCCCTCCTTCCTCCCACTCCTTCCTCCCTCCCCCTCCTCCCTCCTCCCTTCCTCCCTTCCTCCCTCCCCCTCCTTCCTCCCCACTCCTTCCTTCCTCCCCCTCCTCCCCCTCCCTTCTTCCTCCCTCCCCCCTCCTCCCCCCTTCCCCCCCCCCCTTCCCCCTCCCCCCCTCCCCCCCTCCCCCCATCCCTCCTCCCCCCCTCCCTTCCTCCCCTTCCCCCCCCTTTTTTCCTCCCTCCTCCCCCTCCCCTTTTCCCCCCTCCTCCCTCCTTCCTCCCTCCCCCTCCTCCCCTCCTCCCTCCCCCTCTCCCTCCTCATTCAGTAGAGCGATGCCCCCGCCCCGAGTTTTTGAAGGTCAAATCTAAATTTGGGAAATGTAAAACCCTTTGGAAAACCCTTTCACGTCCCGAGTTAGCACTTGTGAGCTGGAGGGGTTGAAGAGGGAAGGGAAGAGGAGGAAGAAGAGAAAGAGAAAAAGGAGAGAAGAGGGAAAGGAAAAAGAAGAGAGAGAAGAAGAAGAGAGTGGGGGGGGGGAGGGGGGGGGGAAGGGGGGATAGGAGATAAAGGGGAAAGAGACGAAATACGGGAGAAAAGGAAAGAAGAGAAAAAGGGAAAAAGAAAGGAGAAGAGAGAGTGGGGGGAGGAAGGGAAGGAAGGAGGGAGGTAGGGAGATATGGAGATGAGGACAAAGTACGGGAGAAAGAGGAAAGAGAGAGGAAAAGGAAGAGAGAAAGAGAGAAAGAGAGGAGAGTGGGGAGAGGGAGGGGGGGGAAGGAGGAAGGGAGGGGGGGAGGAAGGGAAAAGGGAGGGAGAAGAGAGAGAGAGAGGACGGGCAAAACAGACAGACAGACAAGTTAATAGAGAAAAAATGTAAGAAAAAACGCGGAACAGACAATCGTACATTGTATGTGTTGGGTGTGTGTTGTGTGTGGTGTGTGGTTTTTGTGTGTGTTTGTTTGTGTGTCGGGGTTTGTGACCTTATCTTTTTATATATCTACATAATTTTTTATCGCTTTTTTCATTCTTCCCCTTATTTTTTTTTATGACGAAAACGTCAAGTCTGTTTCCAAAACTGTATCAGCATTTTCCTCTTCCCTTATTATCCTTTTCTTGTTTGTTTACTAGTTTTCCAAAAGAACGTGAAACTTTGTAAAACTTTTTTTCTCAATAGTCTGTCATCCTCTTTTCTATTTGTGTTTCGTTTTATTTTTTTTATTCTCGTTTTTTTTTTTTTCGTTTGTTCAATTTCTTGTCTTTTTATGGTATTTTATTTGTTCATTTGTTTTTCTTATGAACTTCTTAATTTTTTTTTATTTTTTCCTGATTTTGATTTTTGAAAATGGTTTGTTTTGTGTGTTGGGGTTGTGTGTGTGTGTGTGTGTGTGTGGTGTGTGTTTGTGTGTGTGTTGCTGTGTTGGTGGTGTTGTGTGTGTGTGTGTGTGTGTGTGTGTGTGTGTGTGTGTGTGTGTGTGTGTGTGTGTGTTGTGTGTGTGTGTGTGTGTGTGTGTGTGTGTGCGAGTGAGTGTGTGTCTGTCTGTGTGTGTATGCATCTGTTAAATATGAAAAGATAAGAATAGTTGTAAAATGTAGCAAAAAGCTGTAAAAATCTGACCACTGAATCTCAGCTGTAGTAGGCTAAATGGAGTCAGTGTTACCCAAGTAACAGTTTTGCGAACGGAGAACGGCTAGAAGCAAACCACTGCCCCAAACCAGTGAAACCGGACGCTTGATTTTTTGTAGATGTACATATAATAATAATAATACAGAAAGACGGATAGACAGGCATAAATGCACACACATGCATACATACATACACAACACACACACACACACAAACATATAATATATATATATATATATATATATAATAGTTAGAGAGAGAGAGAGAGAGAGAGAGAGAGAGAGAGAGAGAGAGAGAGAGAGAGAGAGAGAGAGAGAGAGAGAGAGAGAGAGAGACAGAGAGAGAGAGAGAGAGAGAGAGAGAGAGAGAGAGAGAGAGAGAAAGAGAGAGATGTGTGTGTATATATAAACATATGACTGCCGCGATGGTCCAGTGGTTAGAACACTGAACTTTGTTCAGCTCCACGCCGCAGCAGTCGTAAAAATCCCTGCGTTCTGACTGCTGTTCGAGCCTGATCCCACGGCGAGAAGACGACCTATCGCCTTGAGAAGTCAAACGCATGTGTCGTAGGGGAAGTCGCCGCCGTGGCACAAACCGCGGTTGATTAGGAAGGGCATCCAATCAGGCAAGGGTGACACTGCCATATTAACCTCTCAGTAATGAATGAGGGTATAGGCCTATGTCCATGCAGTGAAATGAAGGCTGTATGAAAGGTAAAAAAACAAAAATATATTATATTCATACACATGTGTGTTATATATATATATATAAGATACTTATATATATAATTATATATATATATATATTATATATATATATATATATATATATATATTATATTAGTATATATATTATATATATGTATATATATTTTTTGTTGTGTGTGTGTGTGGAACGACATAAACACATTTTTTCACAACACCCGAAGAAATCTCTCTCCAGTCCCCCGCGCCTTCCTCCCCAAACCCCCAACCCACCACCACCCCCACCACCCCAACCCCCCACCCCGCTCCCACCCCCCACCCCCCCGCATCTCGCGCGCGATCGGCACCATACATCACCCGCCGCCGCCCGATTCATCACCGGAGTCACGCCTCCATGCATCTTGCAAGGTTTCCACGCCCTTCCTCTGGCAACCGACGCCACCCAACGAGCAACCACGTGGCGCGTCTTATCCGAATGTCCGGAAATCACGAAGGTTCGTATCTGTTTACACTTAGTACTAGAAATTATTTTTTTTTTTTCCTTTCATTCTCTCTCTCTCTCTCTCTCTCTCTCTCTCTCTCTCTCTCTCTCTCTCTCTCTCTCTCTCTCTCTCTCTCTCTCTCTTTCTCTCTCTCTCGTTCCAGTCTA
>NC_051390.1:4629458-4634458 GCF_015228065.2 Penaeus monodon | reverse complement strand
CTCTCGCATCACCTCTCTATAATCTCTCTCCTTTATTTCTTCACCACGACTTCCTCCATTCCGTTTCTTAGAGTAAATCGTTCTGTTTTTGTGCTCGGAGGGTCTCATCAGAATCCTTATGTGCAATTTTTCGGGGGAGCAGACCAAGCATTTCCATTATATCTGTGCCCCTGTTTTCAATGTGTTGTTGGGGTCGTTCGCTTTATCCTGTGTGTGTGTGTGTGTGTGTGTCTGTGTGTGTGTGTGTGTGTATGTGTGTGTGTGTGTGTGTGTGTGCGTGTGTGTATGCGTTCATGTGTGTATGCGTGCATGTGTGTGTGTGTGTGTGTGTCTGTGTGTTTAAATGTATTTTTTCTCTTTATTTCTTTCTTTTTCTTTTCTGTTCTTTCTATTCTATTTCTTTCTTCTTTCTTATCTTTCTCTTTCTCATCTTTCTTTTCATTTCTTCCCTCCCCTTTTCTTTTCTTCCTTTTATTCTATTTCCTTTTTGTCCTTTCGTTTCTAAATGATATTAATGCTAGTAATCATGAAAAATTCTCATGCCGATGATGGAAATGATAATTATGATAACGGCAATTTCAAAATTATGAAAATAACAATAACAATCATCATGATCAAAACAATAATAATAATAATAATAATAACAGCAGTAATAATGGCAGTGCTGATAAGAATTCAAACAGCGTTATGATTATTACAATGTTCCCTAATCACCATGTAATAAGATACTACCCTAGTCAGTTTGAAATGTATTCTATTTACAATCGACGTTTCAAATCTTCAAAAATGTCATTATCAAATTATGTTAATGACATTCATAATGATAAAGGAAATAAAGGCTAATGAGAAAATATATGTTTATACTCCTGATATGCAAACTCTCTCGAACGAAAATTTCTCCCACACCATAATCTTAATAGCATTGTTTTTTGGATAAGGAAACAATCCATTTTAATCAACCTGTTTAAACAAGGTATCTCGCAACTGAAGCAATTATATCATTACGTGTGAGTTGGCTTCGGTATCATTAACGAGTTCAAGTGTAACTTAAAACCCACCGTTTCTCTGTTTGTACGAGAACTATCCGCATAAAATTAATTATATGAACTATCCCCATAAAATTAATTATATGAACAAAAAACCCAAATCTTGCGTCTCTTTAAGTCAAAATAATGGCTGTTCCTCCCCTTCTAAAGCAATTATTATTATCAGCTTGCAGAAGAAACACAACGAAAGAAGTACTTATGCAATAAATTCTCTTAAATGTGGCAGATTGCAATGGGAAGCGTTTCCCTAACAGTATGAAATCATCCGAAACAACTTTTTTTTATGGTGTGTGTGTGTGTGTGTGTGTGTGTGTGTGTGTGTGTGCGTGCGTGTGTGTGTGTGTGTGGGTGGGTGGGTGTGCGTGTGTGTGTGCGCGCGAGTTATATGGGATTGACTAGATTATCCCTGTAACTTTTTTATTTTATTTCGTAAAAGTGCACACACACACATACATACAGACACACATGAACACACACACACACACACACACACATTCAGATATCAATTACCACTCATCAGAAGCCATCCACCACCCAATAATCAATAATCTATAAAAAAAAAAAAAAAAAGAAAAAAAAAATATATATATATATATATATATATATATATATATATATATATATATATATATATATATATATATATTGATAACATATTCACCTCCTACCTTCTTCTTTCTCTGCAGGCACTTCCTACTGCGGTGTAGGGGTTGCCGGTGCAAATCCGCCTTCTCCATAGCTGTCTGTTCTGAGCATTTATCTCCCCTACTCCTACTTCTTTCATATCTTCTCTATAACAGTTTGACATTCTTCTCCGCGGTCTTCCTCTCTTCGCTTCCCCCACCTTCATCCTTTCCACTCTTCTTCCAACGTAATCCATCTCCTTTCACAACACACGTCCCCTCCACGGCAGTCTGTTTTCTCTAAGTCGATCGTGTAATCCCTTCACTCCCACTCTTTGCAGCACCACCTCGTTCCTGATCATATCCCTTCTTGTTAGACCCAGGCCCCCATCTCAGCATTTTTATCTCTGCCACCTCCAGCTTTTTTTTTCCTGTGTTTTTGTCAAGGATGTTGTTTTTTTTCCAGCCCATACAGCATTGCTGGTCTCACCATCACACTGTGAATTTTGCCGTTTACTTTTTCGGCCACCCACCTGTCGAACTCAATTCCAGTGATTTTCCTCCAACTACTCCAACCTGCCTGTATTCTTTTCTGTACCACCCTGTCTGAACCGGCATATTCCTGGACTGTGGACCCTAAATATTTACATTCCCTCACTCTTGGCACTTCATCTTCACCTAAGCTTGATTGTTCCCTCTGCTATATCTTCTCCCATGTTCAGGTACTCTGTCTTCTTCCTGCTAACATTCATTCCTCTTATTTCCAAGGCTTCTGTCCATTCTCCTAGGCGATGTTCTGCCTCCTTCTTCTCACCTGTGCTAAAAGCGCCTGCATACATTATGTCCCATGGCGCTTCTCTTCTCACATCTTCTGTCAGGCAGTCCATGACAATGTCAAACAGGAGTGGGTTTAGTGCTAATCCCTGGTGTACTCCTTCCTTAATTTCAAGCTTTCGCTGGTTCCTGTCGTGCTCCTTACTTGTGTGTATGCTCCTCTGTACATGTCTTGTATCGATTTCACATACTTTTCTCTAACTCCTTTCAGTCTCAGGCAGTTCCACACTTCCTCTCAAGGCACTCGGTCATAAGCTTTCTCTATGTCTATAAACAAGCAGTGCAATTCTTTTTGACCCTCTCGGTATTTTTTTCCATTAGGAGTCTAAGCGCATAAATGGCATCTGTCGTTCCTTTACCTGGCATAAATCCAAACCGTTCCTCACAGATGTACACAACGTTCCTCAATCTTCTGTCTATGACTCTTTCCAAGATCTTCATTTGTGTGTGACATAAGTTTTATTTCTCTATAGTTCCCACAATCTTGTATGTCACCTTTATCCTTGTATATTGGTATTAGTATACTACCTTTCCACTCATCCGGCATAGTCTCTGTCTCAATAATGTTGTTGAACTAACCTGTTAAGAGTTCTCATCCATTATCCCCTCAGCACTTCCAATTTTCCACTGGTATGTTGTCCGGTCCAACTGCTTTTTATTTTTCATTTTTCTAAGTGTTTTTCTTACTTCTGAGTTGACAATTGCTATCTCTTCATTATCCGTGTTTGTCATGATATTTCTTCTCCCTCTCTCATGCTTTCATAAGTTCGTTAAAGTATTTCCTCCACCTGCTACTTATCTTTTCATCCTTATTTCATACCCTACCATCTGCATCCTTTATAGTTTTGGCCTGGTATACGTCTTGTGATTTGTTGTTGCTACTCTCTGCTATTCTTAAGGCTTTATTATTCCCTTCTGCACCTTTCTCTAGGATATTGTACAGGTCTTTGTATGTACGCTTTTTTTGCAATAGCCACTACTTTCTTCATTTGTTCATGAGCCTCTCTAAGTCTTTTCTGTAGTTCTTCGTCTTGTCTGCCTCTGTCCATTGCCTCCTTGCATTCTCTCTTTAAGTTGACAGCTTCCTGGATTTCACTATTCCATCACCATGCTTCCGTTCCATCTTTTTTATTCCTTGATGATTCCCTCTAATACTTATGTGGCCACTGTTCTGTTTTTTTGTGCTGTGTCCCAGTCCTTGTCTCCCTGATGTATTGTGTCTTTCACTTCTATAAATTCCCTCCTAGCTTCTGCTTCTTTCAGCTTCCACCACTTTGTTTTCTTTATACCTTTTTTCTCTCACCTTCAGGTCACTTTTCGCATTCACTTTACATACTGGGCGGTGTTGTTTTGCCACACTTTTCCCTTGGTAGTATTTTGCAATCTATGACATTCTTTACTTGGTCTCTTTGGCATAGGATATAGTCTATCTGGGTTCTATTGTTTCCACTACTATATGCGATTAGTTGTTGATCTTTCTTTGCGTGATAGATGTTTACTATTGCCAGTCGAAATGCTTCCGCCATCTCCACTATGCGTGAGCCCTCTTCATTTCTTTTTCCATAACCATGCTTTCCCATGAGGTCTTCTTCATTCTCATTTCTCATTCCTACATGTCCATTGAGATCCCCACCCATCCAGATCCTCTCAGTTCCTGGTATTTACTGTAGCGTTTCACTCAGCTTGTCCCAAAATTGGTCCTTTTCATCATCCATCACATCCGGATTGTGATGTTTAATATCTCTGTACCCATCTGCATTTTAACTAAGATCAATCTATCTGACTTTCTTTTCACTTCCTATACATTTTTCTTATTTGTTGGGTCGAGTATAGCTCCTACACCATTAAGTTTTGTCTCTGTATCATAGTGAAATAATCTATACCCATTCCCAATCTCTCTTAGTTTTTCCCCTTTCCGTATAGTTTCTTGAACCCACATTATGCTGATGTTTTGTACTGCATTAGATCCACAATCCCCATGCTTCTGTCGGCCATAGTTCCAACATCCAGTGTTGCAACTATCATCTGGCTTTCCTCATTTTCCTTCTTCCTCCGTCTTCGTTGGTCTATCTTCTTTAGCCGTATCCGCTCCTGATATGGTTGTCGTCTCAATTTTTTTTCACAGACCCACGACGATCGATCTGCGGGTGTCGTTTCCGGAGGACGCCCTAGCATCGTGGTTGTTACTTCCTTGGATTTGCATCACAGATTTTGCTTGGCTGATGTATCAAGGCCGCCTGCCCTTGCTGACGCCACCCGCCCCATTTATCCGATCTTGTAGCCGATAATGCCGGCTTGTACCCCGGCTGGGCTCGATTAACACATTCACCTTTTCACCATAATACCAAAAGCTCGTGATCGCGAACGCCACAGTCATCACCATCAGCTCCAATATAAATATAACAAACACTTCACAAAGCCAGTAATTCTCGGTAAGTGTCAATAAAATCATTAGCGAAGTGGACTTGTACAGGTCGATTGGTTCCCCTGATTTGCA
>NC_051390.1:4621958-4624458 GCF_015228065.2 Penaeus monodon | reverse complement strand
TTGGTGTCCATCGCCTCCAGCCAGCGCTCCACGCACGCGCACGCACTCGCTCCACGCACGCGCACGCACTCGCTCCACGCACGCGCACGCACTCGCTCCACGCACGCGCACGCACTCGCTCCACGCACGCGCACGCACTCGCTCCACGCACGCCGCACGCACTCGCTCCACGCACGCGCACGCACTCGCTCCACGCACGCGCACGCACTCGCTCCACGCACGCGCACGCACTCGCTCCACGCACGCGCACGCACTCGCTCCACGCACGCGCACGCACTCGCTCCACGCACGCGCACGCACTCGCTCCACGCACGCGCACGCCACTCGCTCCACGCACGCGCACGCACTCGCTCACGCACGCGCACGCACTCGCTCCACGCACGCCCCACGCACTCGCTCCACGCCACGCGCACACGCACTGCTCCACGCACGCGTACGCACTCGCCTCCACAGGCACGCGCACGCACTCGGTACACGCACGCGTACGCACTCGCTCCACGCACGCGCACGCACTCGCTCCACGCACGCGCACGCACTCGCTCACACTCCCGCTACCCCCAAGACCTGGGCGGGGGGAGAGAGGGAGGGGAGAGAGGAAGGGGAGAGAGGGAGGGGAGAGAGGAAGGGGAGAGAAGGGGGAGAGAGGAAGGGGAGAGAGGGAGGGGATAGAGAAGGGAAGAAGAGAGGATGGGGAGAGAGGAAGGAGAAAGAGAAAGGGTGAGAGAGAGAAGGGAGAGAGGAGGTGCTGATGCGAAGGGAGAGAAGAGGGGAGAGCGGGAGGGGAGGAGAGGCGAGCGGGAGGAGAGGAAGGGGAGAGAGGAGAGGGGAGAGAGGAAGGGGAGAGAAGAAGGGGAGAGAGGGAGGGGAGAGAGGAAGGGGAGAGAAGAAGGGGGAGAGGAGGAGGGAGAGAGGAAGGGGCAGGAGAGAGGCAGGGGAGAGAGGGGGGAGAGAGGAGGGAGAGCGGAGGGGGGAGAGAGGAAGGGGAGAGAGGAAGGAGGAGAGAGGAAGGGGAGAGAGGAGAGGAGAGAGGAAGGGGAAGAGGAAGGGGAGAGAGGAAGGGGAGAGAGGAGGGGAGAGAGGGAAGTGGAGAGAGGGAGGAAAGAGGAGAGGGGAGGAGAGGAAGGGGAGAGAGGGAGGGAGAGAGGGAGGTGAGAGAGGCGGGGAGAGAGGGAGGGAGAGAGGAAGGGGAGAGGGGGAGGCGGAGAGGAGGGATGGAGAGAGCGGAGCGAGGAGAGAGGGAGGGGAGAGAGGAAGGGGAGAGAGGAAGGGAGAGAGGAAGGGAGATGAAGAAGGGAGAGAGGGAGGGGAGACGATGAAGGAGAGAGATGGGAGGTGGAGAGAGGAAGGGGACGAGAGGAGAAGGGAGAGAGGAAGGGGATGAGGAAGGGGAGAGAAGAGAGGGGAGAGAGGAGGAGAAGGGAGGAGGAAGGGGAGAAGAGGAAGGGAGAGAGGGAGGGGATTTCTTTTGGGAGAGGGAGGGGAGAGAGGGGGGGAGGAAGGGGAGAGAGGGAGGGGGGAGAGGAGGAAGGGAGAGAGAGGGAGGGAGAGAGGGAGGGGAGAGAGGAAGGGGCGAGAGGGAGGGGATGAGAGGGAGGGGAGAGAGGGGGGAGAGAGGGGGAGAGAGGGGGGGAGAGAGGGAGGGGGGAGGGGAGGGAGAGAGGAAGGGGAAGAGAGGAAGGGGAGAGAGGGAGGGAGAGAGGAGGGGGAGAGAGGAGGGGAGAGAGGAGGGGAGAGAGGAGGGGAGAGAGGGGAGAGAGGAAGGGGAGAGAGGGAGTGGGAAGGAGGAAGGGGAGAGAGAAGGGGAGAGGAGGAAGGGGAGAGAGGAGGGGAGAGAGGAAGGGGAGAGAAGAAGGGGAGAGAGGGAGGGGAGAGAGGAAGGGGAGAGAGGGAGGGGAGAGAGGAAGGGCGGAGAGAGGAAGGGGAAAAGAGGGAGGGGAGAAGAGGGTGGGGAGAGAGGAAGGGGATGAGAGGAAGCGGGAAGAGGGAGAGGAGGGAGAGAGGGAGGGGAGAGATCGGGAGAGAGGAGAGATGAGGAGAAGAGGAGGGAGGGGGAGAGAGGGAGGGAGAGAGGAAGCGGAGAGAGAGGAAGGGGAGATGAGGAAGGGAGAGAGGAAGGGAAAGAGGAAGGGAGAGAGGAAGGGAGAGAGGAGGGAGGGAGAGGGAAGGGGAAAAGAGGGAGGGTGAGAGAGGGGGGAGAGAGGCAGAGGGAAGGGAGAGAGGAGGGGAGGAAGATGAAGGAGAGCAGAGAGAGGGGGGGAGAGAGGGAGGGGCGAGAGGGGGAGAGAGAAGGGGAAAGAGGGAGGGGAGAGAGAAGGGGAGAGAGGGAGGGAGAGAGGGAGGGGAGAGAGGGGGGAGAGAGGGAGAGGAGAGTGGAAGGAAGAGAGAGGGAGGGAGAGAGGAAGGGGAGAGAGGGAGGTGAGAGAGGGAGGGGAGAGAGGAAGGGGAGAGAGAAGGGCAGAGAGGAAGGGGAGAGAGGAAGGAAGGGGAGAGAGGGAGGGGA
>NC_051390.1:4614458-4619458 GCF_015228065.2 Penaeus monodon | reverse complement strand
TATATATATAAATATATTATATATATAGAATAGTATATAAATATCATAAGATATATATATATATATAGATATCATAATATGATATATAGAAATTAGAGATATATATATAGATGAGATATATAGATATAGATAGATAGTATACGATTTATAGTATAGAGATTATATATATATAGATTATATATATTAGATGAATATATATGTATGTATACCTATGTAACAATATAGATATCATATTAGTAGATAACCATGATAGATATATATATATATCTTTATATATAGATAATTATAGAGAAATTATAATATAAATAGATATGTATGTTATTATGTAATGTACGTATATACATCTATATATATTATATAATATATCTATATATATATATATATATATATATATATATAATATATATAATATATATCTATATTATATTCACCACCACACACCACCACCCCTGCAATGCCTTGTGCGTATGTGTTGTGTGTTGTGTTTACGCGGTCCGTGCGGAATAGTTGTGTTGTGTGTGTGCACGAAGTTATATATTTCCAATACAAATAGTGTGCCTACGCCCTACATACTACATATATACATGGCATCCATACATAAATGCATAAACATGAGGAACCATATATAAAAAAGTAATCATGTTCGAACCCTCTCGCCGTATTCCTATTTCAGCGAAGTCATCAGGAGTCCTCGCCTAAACTCCATATTTCCTCCAGACGCCCATCGTACTCTCCTAGCTCCTTCTTCAGGTATTTTTCTTTTTTTCTTTTTTTTTGTTTTCTTTTTTTTCCCTTCTCTGACTCTTTTTTTGTTCTTTTTTTCCCACCCTTCCTCTGTGTTTTTCTCTGTTTTGCTTTTCTTTCTTTCTTTTGTTCCCTCTCTTTATCTCCTTTTTCGTTCATCCTTTCTCTGTGTCTTTTTTTGTCTCTCTTCTTCACCTTCTCGTTTTTCTCTTTTTGTCTCTCTTCTTTCACCCTTTTCTCGTGTCTCTTCTTTGTCTGTCTCTTTTTCTTCCTTTCTCTTTGTCTCTCTCTTTGTCAGTCTTTCTTTCAGTTATCTTTTCTCTGTGTCATTTTTCTTTGTCTCTCTCTGTCTGTTTCTGTCTCTTTTTCCTACCTCCTTCTCTTCTCTCTTTTTCTCTCTCTCTCTTTCTTTCTCTCTTTTTCCTTCTGGATATATAATAATTATTTTATATAATATATATAATATAATATATAAAATTTATAATAATATAATTATATATTCGTGTGGTGTGTGTGGTGTGTGTTGTGTGTGTGGTGGTGTGTGTGGTGTGTGGGGGTTTTGGTGTGGGGTGGTGTGGGTACACACACACACCCACACACACGCAAAAATATTTTAAATTTAAAATGAATTATATATATATTTATATTAAATTTTAATATATAATAAATAGTATGTAATCTATCTATCTATCTTCTATCTTTTATATGTATATATATAAAATTAAATAATAATTAATATATATATATATATATAATATATATAAATATATATATATATATACAGTTATATGTATGTGTATATGTTATATTTATTATTTGTGTAGGGTGTGGGTGTGTGTAGGTGGGTGTGGGTGTGTGGTTGGTGTGGGTGTGTGTGTGTGGTGTGTTGTTTTTTTGTGTGTGGGGTTTTGGTATGTGTATAATTGTTATATATATATATTTATTTTTTAATATATATAGATATATAAATTATATAAAAATATAATTTTTATATATATATAACAGTATATGTATGTGCATATATATATATAATTATAAATAATATATATATAATATATATAATATAATAATATATAAATATATATATTTTATATATTTATATAATATTTTTGGTTGTGTGTGGTGTGGGTTTATGGTGTAATATAAATAATATATTATAATAAAATATAAAATTATATTATATATATATATATAATAATAATAATAAAAGTAATATGTATGTGCAATATATATATATTTTTATATAATAAAAATTATATATATATATATATTATATATATATATAATATAATAATATTATTTTAAAATTAATATATATATATTTAATTATTGTGTGTGTGTGTGTGTGTGTGGGTTTATGTGTGTATATATTATTTATATATTATATAATATATATATATATATATATATATATATATAATATTATATAAAATATTTAATATAATACATATATATATATAATAATATATATATATTTAAATTATATACATATAGGAATATATAATATATAAAATATATTATATATATTTTATCCCCCCTTCCTCCCGACTTTCCCCTCTCCTTTTTCCTCCTTCTCCCCTCCCCCCTTTCCCCCCCTCCCCTTTTTCCCCACCCCCCCCCCCCTTCTCCCTCCCCCTCCCCATCCCGAAGCGAAAGGGGAGAGGGGAGAGAGCGAGCGAGAGGGGAGACTGCAGCCGAACTCCCCTCACGTCCCTGTGTTTGAAAGGCCGAGGCTCTGTCAACGAGGGGATGAAGGTGATCAACGACAATTTACACGCTGCTTGTCGGAGCGAAGGTCGAGAGCCGCGTTAGCCCCGTGTTGCTCCGTTGTTGCATGCGAGGCTTTGCTTGTGCCTCAAAGATACGGACGGGCGGTGCGGACGACTCTCGCGTGCAGACACACACACACACACACACACATATACACATATATAAATATATATGTGTATATATATATATATATATAATATAAAATATATTTTAATATATATATACTATATATATATATAAATATATATTATATATAATATATATATATATATGTATGTAATCTATGTATACTATATATATTATATATATATATTATATTATATATATATATATTATATATATTATATTATATATATATATAATAATTCACCACAACCACCACACACCTGCATGCGTGTGCGTATGTGTGTGTGTTTGTGTTTACGCGCGTCCGTGCGCGCATAGGTGTGTGTGTGTGTGTGAACGAGTTCATATATTTCCAATACAAATATGTGCCTACAGTACATCTACATATATACATGCATCCATACATAAATGCATAAACATGAGGACCCTATATAAAAAATTCCATCATGTCTCCGAACCCTCTCGCCTTCTTCCTATTTCAGCGAAGTCCTTCAGGAGTTCCCGCCTAAACTCCCTATTTCCCCCGACGCCCCTCGTCCTCTCCTGCTTCCTCTTCAGGACTTCTGTTAAGGGCCTGCTCCTCCTTCGCCCCCGCTGGCCGGCCGCCCTTCAGCGAGGAAGCCACTTTCTGGTCAAGCGGCGTTGGGTGATGGGATGCGGGAGGCTGTTCTCTTCTGGGCGGGTTTGGTCTTTTTCTCTCTCTCTCTCTCTTTTCTTTGTCTTCTTTTTCATCTTGTTCTTGTTCTTGTTCTTGTTCTTATGCTTATTCTTATTTTTTTCTCTCCTTTTCTTATTCTTTTTCTTTTTCCCTTTTTCTTTTTCTTTTTTTCTTTTTCGTTCTCTTTTCCTTTTCTTCTTCTCCTTCTTCCTCTTCCTCTCCTTCTTTTATGCTTCTTCTTCTTCTTCTCCTTCCTCTACTCCTCCTCCTTGTTCTTCTGCTTTTCCACTTCTCCTTCGTTTTTTTCTTCTCCTGCTACTTCGTCTCCCTTTTCTTCCTCTTTATCTTCTCCCTCTGCTTCGTTTTCTCCTTTTTTCTTCTCTTTCTTCTTTTTCTTGTGTTTGCCTTTGTTTTGTTTTGTCTTTGTTTGTTTTCTTGTTTTTCCCCTTGTTTTGTTTTGTCTTTTTTGTTTTCTTGCATTCTCCTTGTTTTGTTTTGTCTTTGTTTTTGTTTTCTTGTGCTTCCCCTTGTTTCGTTTTGTCTTTGTTTTTGTTTTGTTGTTTTCGTTTTTTTTTCGTTTTTTTTTCTTTTTTTTAATACAAGGTTGACTCTAAGTAACCTCAAACCCCGAAAGAAAAGCAAGGTCATAGGAGACTCACACAAGAGACGGAGAAGCTCGGAGCCTTGGCCAGGTGGGTCCTTTAACACAGGTAGTCCCTCCCCCCCCCACACTCCTTCGTGATGAAAATCCTAGTAAATCCTTCTCTATGCCCAAGGCGACCCACACACTCCTTTTCACTCGTATACGTTCGTTGGTAAAATCTACGCCCCCCCCCCTGTCTTTATCTTTTGCTCTGACGCAGATACATGCGAGTTTTTTTGTTTTGTTTTTTTGTTTTTGTTTTTTGTTTCCACACAATTAACTAATGTTTTTTTTTCTAGCTTCTGAGAAACTGCGGATTTCACTTGAACATTCATCTTTCCAAATTCTAAATCTTGGTCTTTGACGTTTTTTTTTTTTTTTTTTTTATCAAAGTCTCGTTTTTCTTTCTTTCTGTTTTCTTCGTTTCGTTTCGTTAATTTTTGAACATTTCCGTTTTTTCTTTCTTTCTTTTTAGCCTCTCATTCTCGACGCTCTTTTCTTTTTTTTTTATCTATAGTTTGTCTATTTACTTATTTACTCATTTCCTCTTTTATATATTAATATTTATTTCTTAATATGTTCCATTAATTCAGCTTTTTTTTAGCTATTTATTCAGTTATTTTTTTATTGATTTATTTACTTACCAATTTTTTCATCTGTTTATCTATTTATTGATTAGTTTTTTTATCTATTTATTCACTTATGGTCTTATTTCTGTATTTATTTGTGTGTTTATTTGTTTATATACCTGTTTATTCATTCGTTCATCTATTTGTCTTTTTATCTGTCTGTCTATATGTCTAGTTATTTATCAGTCTATCTACTTATCTCTCTCTCTATCTATCTATCTATCTATCTATCTAATTGTCCATCTGTTCATCTATCTATCCATTAAAATACTTATTTATCTATATATCTATCTGTCTATCTATCTATCTATGTATTCATCTAGACGTCATGCATTTACTCATTAATTTATTTATATTTTTATAGATAAATGAATGGTTATGCATATATATGTATAAAAAAAAAAATTTTAATATATTATATATATAATAT
>NC_051390.1:4612025-4614358 GCF_015228065.2 Penaeus monodon | reverse complement strand
CTATACCCTATCTATTATCTAACTCTCTCTCTCTCTCTCTTCTCTCTCTCTCTCCCCTTTTTCTCTCCTCTCTCTCTATATTATATTATTATATAATAATATATATTATAAATATACTACATCACACACACAGCAGAACACCACAACAAACACACATACATAGAAATTTCTATCTATCTATCTATCTATCTATCAATCTACTATATGTATATATATATACACACACACGCACACACACACACACACACACACAACACACACACACACACCACACACATACACAAAACCCCACCACACCACACACACACACATATACCTATATATATGTATATATATATAATATATATATATATATAATATTTATATATATATATATATATAATATATATATTATAGTATATTACATAATATATATTTTATTATATTATATATATATAAAATTTTATATATATATATATTGCATATATATATGATATATATATATATATAAAATATATATCTATATAAAATATATATATATAATAAAATATATATACATACATATATATATATATATATTATATATATATATATATTATATATATATTATAATATATATATTATATATATATATATATATATAACACACACACACACACACACACACATATATGTATGTATATATACATGTACGTATACATCTCTATAGACACACACCTGTGAGTAAATCCACTCAAAAGAAAAAAAAGTAGAAATACGCGTAAAAAACAAGGGCATTACCAAGACCTCGTTGATTAACTAGAAAAGCTCATGACCCGTTATTGGCATACCAGGCGAGGCCGATTTACCAAATTTACAAGGCTTTCCAAAGGCATTTCGTGTCTTAGGCTTCGCGTGTGAACAGCCTTCGATTCGGGGAGAAGATGGAGTGCGCTGCTGAGCCTCTGATTGGTCGCTTTCCCTTCCCTCTAAGCAAGAGGATTCGTCACTTCGGTTCAAATTCAGAAAGATGAAAAAAAAAAAGAAAAAAAAAGTATGATAGAGAATAATTTGATTTGATTGAGGGGAAAAAAAACACTCACGTACATAGGGAAACATTACACTTGCCAGTTGGTAATGTCAAAATTCTTTCTTTTTAGTGTTATTTCTCGTCTTTACTCTTTAACAGTTAATAATATGATAATGACATTACAACTTCATCGTCGAAACAGAATCAGGTCACTAAATCTTTGTACTTACCATGGCAAGGTCCAATGCCTCCCTTATAAATGTCAGAATTTAAAATTTGATTAAGTATGTATATTTATCAATAGCTCTAAGTTACAGGAATTCATATATAAAATGGGAAAGATGTAGAAGTTACTGATTGGTCAATTACTAGATTGGAAAATTAATGTATGCACGGCCAGGCACACGACAGATTGTGCCGAGCGTATTCCAAGCCAAAGAGTAATCAAACCTGAAGAAACAATGATCTCACTGTATTTAATAAGGAAAGAATTACCTGCAGAGTGTTGTAATACAAGTTATCTTAAATTACTTAGGAAACTAGGAAAATTAACCACAGTGCTTTTAAAGGAGAAGGAAAGACATGCAATCAGTATTATGAATTACTTTTTAACCTCCTCCCCGATGACAGGACAGGTTGTTTAATATTGGATCCTCACAGGTATAAGAGGCCGTGTAATGTATCTAAACACACTTTGCAAGTAAATGATAGGACAAATAAATGCCATATATCAAGCAGAGGAAGCAAATATGTCTAATATGATTTTGTAATACAATTCTGCTAATTCAGACGAACGTTTGCCGTCTCACAGGACCGACTCCAAGAAAACTGTTCGCGCCATATTTGTTCGCCTACAACACATGCTCACTTTGTATCTCAAATTATCTTTAACATCCAGCGCAAAAGATAAGGTTGATTGCACCCATGCCCTAGAATAGACATTGAGCAAGGTTGAGGAACAACCCCCGAGATGATCCGAAAAAGATTATTGTGGGAAAAATTAATGCAAAATAATTCGATTTTGTTACCATGTGTCCTCCCCATTATTGGGATATGTATCAGTCAGTATGTAAAAATCATGCCTAAATTTTCAGCGGTCACGAAGTAATATATATATATATAATATAAATATATATATTTTATAATATATATTATATATATATATAATATATTTTATATTATATATACATAAAACTCGAAAAAAAACCGTAAGGGGTTTTCCAAGAACGAGAACGGGATAAAAGGGAGCGAAAAGGGCCGCTCGCTGATGATTTGTGGGGAGACATGAATTAAAGAGGACGGCGACACTTGGGCTAAAACTTTTCGGGCAGAAGAGATTTAAGAA
>NC_051390.1:4604525-4607025 GCF_015228065.2 Penaeus monodon | reverse complement strand
GTTCTTATGCTTATTCTTATTTTTTTCTCTCCTTTTCTTATTCTTTTTCTTTTTCTTTTTCTTTTTCTTTTTCTTTTTCTTTTTCTTTTTCTTTTTCTTTTTCGTTTCTCTTTTCCTTTTCTTCTTCTCCTTATTCTTTTCTTTTTTTTTTGTTGTTTTCGACTTGTTTTCTCTTTTCCTCTTTTTTTTTTTCTTTTTTTCTCCTTTTTTTATCTTTTTTTTCTTGTCACTTCTCCTCTTTTTTGTTTTGTCTTTGTTTTTTCCCTTTTTTTTCTTTACTTCTCCCTCTGTTCATTATCTTCTTTTTTTTTTATTTTCTGTTTTTCTTCTTTTTGATTTAGGTTTGTTTTTTGTTTTCTTGCATTCTCCTTGTTTTGTTTTGTTTTGTTTTTGTTTCTTGTGTTTCCCCTTGTTTTGTTTTGTCTTTGTTTTTGTTTTGTTTTTTTTTCGTTTTTTTTTGCTCGTTTTTTTTTTTTTGTTTTTTAGGTTTTGACTCTAAGTACCTCAAACAAGGTGACAAGTCATCAAACCCAAAACAAGGAGACCCCGGGGAAGCTCGGAGCCTTGGCCAGGTGGGTCCTTTAACACAGGTAGTCCCTCCCCCCCCCCCACACTCCTTCGTGATGAAAATCCTAGTAAATCCTTCTCTATGCCCAAGGCGACCCACACACTCCTTTTCACTCGTATACGTTCGTTGGTAAAATCTACGCCCCACCCCGCCCCCCTGTCTTTATCTTTTGCTGTGACGCAGATACATGCGAGTTTTTTTTTTTTTTTTTTTTTTTTTTTTTTTTTTTCCACACAATTAACTAATGTTTTTTTTTTTTCTAGCTTCTGAGAAACTGCGGATTTCACTTGAACATTCATCTTTCCAAATTCTAAATCTTGGTCTTTGACGGTTTTTCGTTTTTCTTTCTTTCTTTCTTTCTGTTTTCTTCGTTTCGTTTCGTTAATTTTTTAACATTTCCGTTTTTTCTTTCTTTCTTTTTAGCCTCTCATTCTCGACGCTCGTTTCTTTTTTTTATCTATAGTTTGTCTATTTACTTATTTACTCATTTCCTCTTTTATATATTAATATTTATTTCTTAATATGTTCCATTAATTCAGCTTTTTTTTAGCTATTTATTCATTTTTTTTCATTGATTTATTTACTTACCCATTTTTTCATCTGTTTATCTATTTTTTTTTTTTTTATCTATTTATTCACTTATGGTCTTATTTCTGTATTTATTTGTGTGTTTATTTGTTTATATACCTGTTTATTCATTCGTTTATCTATTTGTCTTTTTATCTGTCTGTCTATATGTCTATCTAGGTATTTATCAGTCTATTTTTAATTATCTCTTGCACATCTGCCATCACACACTAGATAACACACCATCACTATCACACACTACAAACACTTATTACATATACAACTAACCACATCTACACAACATCACAACACAACATTTACTCAATCACAGATTCAACTTTTAAAAACACACAGTACACACACACTACCTATACATACACACTATACATACACACATATATCATACACATGACATACACAACTACTCAAATACAACACAACAAACAACATCACAACACATGAACATTAACAACTCACATCCTTACACACACCATCACATCCTTCACCACACTCACACCACACCACCACCACACCACACACACCACCCTTCACATTAAAGAATTACTTTATAGATCTCTATTATATTCATTATATATAATTTATTAAATTATATTTACATATATTGTGCCTGTGTTGTGTGTCAGTGTGTGAATGTGCGTCGTACGATCGTGCGCACACAACAACACAAACACAGCACACACACAGTACACACAACCACACAAATACACACACAAACATTATCAATATAATATAAAATGATGAAAAAAGAGATACTATATAGTGCTAATTATCTTTAATGGAGCAGCCAGTGTGGATGGGGTGTGTGGTGGGGTGGTGCAGTGTGGTGTAGGAATGGATGTTTGGGTTAAAGAGATGATGAGTATTTGTACATGTGACTGTGTAGTGGTGTTATATTAGTATTGTGTTGTTGATGTGTGTGATATGTATAGTATATATGTTATATATTGTATTTATTTTATTGTGTGTGTTTGTTTGTGTGTGTGTGTGTGTGTTGTGTGTGTGTGTGTGTGTGTGTGTGTGTGTGTGTGTGTTTTATCCTCTATACTTTTTTACCGTTTTTATCGTATTCTTATCCTGATTCCCATTTTTAATTACTTTGTTGTAACAAATGTTAGTGACGTTCTTGGTATAACTGTTATGATTGTGTGGTTATTGTTAATTTTGCTGTTATTCTTATTGTCTTTATTTTCGTTATCATTAATACGTTGTTATTATCATCATGATTATTATTGTCATTGTTACATATTATATTATTGTTTATTATTAAATTGATATTATATTATATCATATCATCAATATTATTGTTATCATCTTCACTTTTGTTATTGTTATCACTATTGTCAT
>NC_051390.1:4594525-4597025 GCF_015228065.2 Penaeus monodon | reverse complement strand
TCTTATTCTACTACTACTACTTCTTCCTCTTTTCCTTTTCTCCTTCTCCTTCTTATTCTTATTCTTCCTCTTCCTCCTCGCTTCTTCTTCTTCTTCTCCTCCTCCTCCTCCTCCTCCTTCCTCTTCTTTTTTTCTTCTTTACCTCCAAACACTCTTATCTAAAAATAAATAATAAAAAAGAATAATAAGCAAATCTATACAAACAGTAAACCTAACAATACAAATACATTTTAATTTTTAAAAATACAATTTCAAGATCCTAAAGACACATAGATGACGTAATAATCGCACACACTATACCTTTCACGATACACACATCAGCACACTACAAAACGAGGTTTATTATTTCGAGTGTATAATGCTTCAGGTGATTTACATATTCATTAAAAAAAAAATACGATTTCAAGATCCTAAAGACACTGTCAGAGTCACCATCGTACAAATAGATGCCGTAATAATCGCACACACTATACTTGCAACGATAAACACATCAGCACACTGCACAAGGAGGTGTGTTATCTCGAGTGTGTAATGCTTCAGCTGATTTGCATATTGCATTCTTGAGTTCTCTTGTTTCTTCGTTTATTCAGGTGATTGTTTTTCTTTGCGTGGATTTTTGTGTTTGTTTTGTTTCTTTTTTGTTTGATTGTTTGTTTGTTTTTGTTTTTTATTTCTGTTTGGCTGGTTGCTTCTTTTTTTTTCTTTCTTTCTTACAAGCTGGTCTCTCTCTCTCTCTCTCTCTCTCTCTCTCTCTCTCTCTCTCTCTCTCTCTCTCTCTCTCTCTCTCTCTCTCTTTACCGGCAAGTAACGCAAGAACACAATACATCATAAGATTAAGCAAAGTAAAGAAAACATTTTAAAAAGACGTTTACCACATCCTTAAACCGAACAATGAGCACATGATAGAAAAGTCAACAAAGTCTATATTTTCGAATAAAGACAAGCAGATATCACCTTTATTACCAAGATGCCTTGATCCGTCTCACGCCTGGCGCACCACGAACACTGTAATCGGGGATTCCCACCCTTATTGTAATGGGCCATAAGGCTCTTTTCTCACTACAAATCCATTGGCGATTGTTATTCTCTGATAATAATCACTTGTGTAAGGTTAATTAGAATATTATTAATAACGTAAAAAAATATATATAAAATATGCATATTCACATTATTTTTAAGAACTGTTGTTATAGGAGAAAGGGATATGACAAATTTGCTTGACAGGGGAATATGACAGTTTGACTTGACAGGGGAATGTGATGGTTTGACTTGACAGGGGAATATGACAGTTGGGTTTGACACGCTTAGCAAGGTAGAGTGACTAGCGAGCTTGACAGGTGTACTTAGCATACAATCTTGACATGTGACAGATAATTGACAATTTGACAGGCGATTTTGCCAATTCTTCATGGTAGTATACATAGCAGAGGTGATAAAAGGGAGAAGAGAGAAGGGAAGAGGATGCTTGGGGTGCCTGATCGAGATGCTGCAGATCTTCATCTTCGAGAGAGAGGCGAGATGAAGCTGAGAGATAATCGGGGATTCGCCTGAGATGATGAAGCACGGGGCTTAAGAGAGAGAGGGGGGGGGAGAAAGAGAGAAAGAGAGAGAGAGAAAGAGACAGAGACAGAGAGAGACATATATATATATATATATATATATATATATACATATTATATATATATATATATATATATATATATATATATATATATATATATATATATATAAAAGAGAGAGAGAGAGAGAGAGAGAAGAGAGAGGGGAGAGAGGTAGAGAGAGAGAGAAGAGAGAGAGAGAGAAGAGGAGGAGAGGAGAGAGAGGAGGAGAGACGAGAGAGAGAGAGGAGACAGAGAGAGAGAGAGAGAGAGAGAGAGACGAGAGGAGAGGAGAGAGAGAGAGAGAGGAGGGAGAGAGAGAGAAAGAGACAGAGACAGAGAGAGACAAATAGAGAGAGAGAGAAAGAGAGAGAGAGAGACAGACAGACAGAGAGACAGAGACAGAGAGAGAGAAAGAGACACAAACAGAGAGAGAACACAAAGAGAGACAGAGATGACAAAGATAGAGATTTACACACGGAAGTAGTATCAACATGAAAATAATGAAAATGCAATCCTTTTTTTTTCAAAACTTGCATTATCACTTTCATTACAATCATATCATCATTATACTTTACACCGAATTTCTATAAAGTTGAAACTCTCACACTAACGCAATAGCAATGATTTATGATCAACAAACTTGAATGGAATTTGTTGATATGCATATAAATGACAAAATCAGAATTGAGATATTTTGCATTATATATTGCAGAATAACTATATACGTATATCTGTTTCATTAGGACCGTTGTTAGTTTGTTTGTTTTTTTGTTTCTTCCTTTTAATCATTATTTATCATTATTTTTTGTTTCTTTCGTTTTGTTTTTGGTTTCTTATTTTTTAAAAAATTTATTATAAATTTTTTTTTTTTTTTTTTGGGTTTTTTGGGTTGGGGTTTT
>NC_051390.1:4582014-4584514 GCF_015228065.2 Penaeus monodon | reverse complement strand
CATTTTACGTAATTGAGGGCAACTTTTACTAGTAGTTCCGTCCATGCGCTTGAGAGAGGGGGGAGGGGGAGGGTAGGAAATAGGGATTGTGGGGGGAGGGGTGTGGGGAGGAATATAAGCCCTCCCCATCTCCCTCTAAACACCCCAGTGCCCCATTAAAAGAGGGGAGAGAGGGGGAGGAAAGGCAGGGAGGGAGTAAACACATTAATTCGCACACACTCATTTATAGTTAGGAGTCTAAGGTAATGGTCGACAAATGTACAGAAAGTCACTTGCCTTATAGGGTGATTTTGAAGCAAGGGGGGGGGGAGATGAAGGGAGGAAGGAAAGAAAGGTGGTAAATAATGGGAAGAGGTGGATGAGAAGAGAGATACGGAAAGAGAAGAGGGAAGTACGAAGTGGGGGAGAGTGTAAGCAGTACGGAGAATGAGAGTGATAAATACGGAGCGAAGGAATAAAGAAGAAATAGGGAAGAGAGAGAGGGGAAAGAGAAAGAGAAAGAGAGAGAGAGAGAGAGAGAGAGAAAGAGAGAGAGAGAGGTGGGGGGGGGGGCGGAGAGAGAGAGAGAGAGATGAGTGGAAGAGAGAAAGAGGGAGAGAGAGAGAGAAAAAAAAGAGGAAAGAGAGAGAGAGAGAGAGAGAGAGAGAGGAAGAAGAGAGAAAAGAGGGGAGACAGAAAAAGAAATAAGGAGAGAAAAAACAGAAAAAGAGAAAAAAGAGGAAAAAACGAAAAAAAAAAAAAAAAAAAAGAAAACGAAATAAACGACAGAACCAACGCAGTAAAAGCAAAACGAAAAGGAAATATGGATAAAAAAAAAAAAAAAAAAAAACAGTAAAACAAAACACTCAAAAAAACACAGCAATAGTGACATAACAGATATGTTGGTCGACCCACGCACCCCCCAATGCTTGGGGAAGTGGTGGGGGGGGGTAAAAAAAATAAATCAATAAAAAAAACACCTCAAAGAAACCAAGGAGGATATGAATAACTAGTTTTGGTGCGCCTCACTGCATTGCTGTTGCACTTCAGAAGGGATTAGGGGGGCGGTGCCGTTAATGGGGGGAGGGTTTTTTGCACTTTATACACATTTTGCTTAAGGATCGTAATGTTATTGCAATTTTGGGTGGCCTCAATGATGTGGCTCTGAGGAAATTATGTAGAACTGGTGCATTGTCAATGATTCTCAATGTTTTATTAAGCACGTTTTTATCTTCGTTTTTTTCTTAATATCTAATGTCGATTGCAATGTGTGGCCTCAATGATCGTGGCTCTAGATTGATAAAATTGCAATGTACAGACACACTCGCGCCGTCTTTGAATGACATAGTTCAAGAGATGGTCTAGATTTTCCTAAGTTTTTACTATATTTGGGCAACTTCTCGTATAAACAGCCTTGTTTGGTTTCGCTGCAGATGGTATTAAGATTCCTTGGTGTTCTGTACGACGTTTTATCTTTAATTCCTTCTTCCTCTCTTTAGCCGTCCACTTTATATACTTTTATATACTTTATATATCTCATGATCATTTATTAATCAACATCGATCAGCATATCTATTTTATTTCTTTTTTTTTCACAGGAATTATGTTTTTTTTTTTTTTTTTTTGGGGGGTGGGGGGATTTTTATCACATATCAGAGGGAGATTTACGCCCTTTTTTTTTTTTTTTTTTTTTTTTTTTTTTTTTTTTTTTTTTTTTTTTTTTTTTTTTTTTTTTTTTTTTTTGGGGGGGAGAAGATTTCTATCACATACCAGAGGGAGATTTAGGCCCATTTTTTTGGGGGGTGGGAAAAAATTTCTATCACATACCAGAGGGAGATTTAAGCCCTATATAAGATCCCTCCTCCTCACGCCATCGATCCGAGGAGGCCTAAGCTCTTAATGAGGCCGCGTGACAGCGTGAGGAGATTCGCACTCACACTCCCTCACCCTTGCATAATGAGCGCTGCCGTGTGAGCAACGCGATACTCCCCTCAAACCCTTTCAACACTTCTGCAATGCCGCGCCTGCAAAATCGTGCAATGCTGGGAAAGGCCGTGTCTGGAGAGAAAATTGTTCGGGCGATAGTCGTACCTTTGTTTGTTTATTTTCTTTGTTTTGTTTTGTTTTGTTTTTGTTTTGTTTTTCTTTCTTTCCTTTATTTCCTTTCTTTCTTCGTTCGTTTTAGTTTTTTTGCTTTTTGTGTTTTTCTTCGTTTTTTTTTTCTTCTCTCTCTCTCCATTCTCTTTTTGTTTTATTTTCTCATTTTTGTTTGTTTGTTTGTTTGTTTTGTGTCCTTTTCATTCTCCTTCTTTCTTCTCTTTTTCATTCCTCTTCCATGTCCTCGTATTCTTCTTTATTCTCCTACTTTCTACTTCATTTTCTTCTTCTTCTTCCACTTCTTCTTCTTCCCCCCTTTTTCTTGCTTCCGTCCTATCCTCTTCCCCTTCCCTTTTTCCTTTATCCTCCCCTTTTTCTCTTTACCTCCTACCTCCCCTTTTTCCCATCTTTCTCAAACCTTCTT
>NC_051390.1:4569144-4576644 GCF_015228065.2 Penaeus monodon | reverse complement strand
AGCATATTTAGTGTCTTAACATCTAGAAAAGTCACTGATAAATTGCTAATTAGCGAGTATTAAATCAACATAGACGCCAATTGCAAGTGACCACTACCGCACACACCCTCCCTTCAAACTACCCCATTGGCTCTTTATTTACAAATGATCATACTAGATTGTTGGCGAGAGAATTTATTACATTCCACCCGTTTCTTTATGGCCGATGTTCTCAGCCAATCAAATGCCATATTGCTAAGAGATTATTGTATGTAGGGGAGTGTTACTTTTTTTCTTTTCTTTTTTTCTTTTTTCTTTTTTTTGAGGGAGGGGGTGTCTCTTTACCCTCTTTCTTCTACCCATATTGTTCTTGTGGTTCTGTTATGAATGGTTTTCCTGAAAATTGAGGAACAATTTAGATTACTTCTTAACGTATTCAACTTTATTGCAAAAATACACTTCCATGAATTACGAAAAATAACCTATCAAAAAATCTTATTTACTAAGCTTTTATATACTTTTTGTTACACTGCCATTTTCGGAATTATGAATATGTATTCCAAATTCTAACCTTTACTTGCGTGTATTTAGTTTCAAATTATCATATGCATAAACATGTTAGGATAGATGCCTACACATCAATTTAGAGAGAGACTTAACCTTTAATGTGTAGCCTAGAATAGAGTATATATTCGATTTATATCTTATATCGCCTATACAAGAATTTTCGTATATGCCACTCGTTTTTTCATACACACACACACTATATGTTGCCATGGTGGTCGATTACTACAGCACTTGTTTCAGATTATTTGGAAATTAATCCGGAATCAGTTGTACAAATAGCGCTGAGCCGCACAAGCAAGCAGCATCAAGAAGGAAACCAAACTCAGCCCAGGTTGTTCAAAGCAAGGAAATAATGCCATTCAGAAAATCAATTGTTTCCCGTTCTAGGAGTCAAACGCGGACCTCGCCACTAAACCATACGGGGTCTGTTATTATTAAGTGCTTTGACTGTGTTCAAAACAAAAGCAGCATTTGTTGCCCAGCAGTGGTATCAGATTTAGCCTCTAATTAATGCTAATCACCTGCAAAAAAAGATTTGGTGCCACAGTAATTATAATCATTAAATCTTAATGAGCTTCTACATGTTTTACGCATTTGTATCAGACGAACATACATATGCGTGGTTGTTTGTCGTGTTGTCGTGATGTGATCGAGCCATGTGTTGGTGCATCGAATATTGTTGTGTGTGTGTGTGTGTGTCGGCGGCCTGCCGTGGTGGTGGTGTGGTGTGTGTGTTGTGTGTGCTGTGTGTGCTGTGTGTTGTTGCTGTTTGTTGTGCAGTGTTGTTGTGTGTAGTTTGCTGTCTGTGTTGTGGTGTGTGTGTGTTGTGTGTGTGTGTGGTGTGCGTCGTGTTTTGTATTTGTGTGTCACTGTGTGTGTGTGTGTGTGTGTGTGTGTGTGTGTGTGTGTGTGGTGTGTGTGTGTGCGTGTGTGTGTGTGTGTGTGTGTGTGTAAATGTAGCCTGAAATCCAGCTATATTATTTCTACACACTAAATACGCCATCAAACAAGTGAACCACTAGAATGCAGTTTATTTCGAGCGCTTTAGATTCGCGTACTGTTGTGACCTGAGACAGTGACTTAACCTAACAAACTCCCTCGAGGTGAGTTATAGTGAGGAAGAAGGTAAAAAAAGAAGCACGTTAGATATGTTTAAGATACGTGCACTACGGGGTCAGTGAAGTGGTATTTTCGAGATCAGCCAAAAAGAGAGAGAAAAAAAAAACGCTAAGCGTCATTCTTGCTCTTGTTATCGCGGTGTGATGGAAAAAGGAAGTGAGATAGGGTGCACTGAGCAAATATTGTTTACAGATGATCGTGGATTTCTGTGCAGAGGAAGAGGCCTAAATGCTGAGTGATCTAGCGACTGGTGCGAGAGCGAGGACGTAAAAGGAATAAATAATGAGGTATTATTATAGTCATATCGTAAGGTGTAGTGTTACTAAAAGAGTGATTCGTTTATAAGTTTAGAAAACGGTAATCTCACGAGATTTTAGGAAGAGAGAGAGGAGGTATTACATAAATCCCTTAGGAATGCCGAAGCAGGGAGGGGAGGGGTGAAGCCGAGTATTTCTACCTCTGGACTAAAATAACACCAAGATTTTCCCCTCAAAGGTGATGTCCGGTTCACATTTTCATTTTGCTGATGTCTCTTCTTTGAGTATCATCTACTTATTCTTATCAACCGACAAATGAACTTTAATCTATGAATAGCAAAACACTCTTCCGTGCTGATGCAATGGAAGAAAAACCCACACTACAAAAACCTAGATGAAGATGGAATCCAGGTGGATTTCGAAACTGTAGTCTCCCTTTCAATAAATCTAGTTTTTGTATTGTGGGGTTTTTCTTCCAACTTTAATCTAATAAAGCAGTTCTGCCGTAAAATAGCCCGTGATGTGCGCTCGGCCACCGGACCAAAATCTAGTGCTAAGGTGACCCAGGAAACCCCCGTGCTGCTGTTGCGGCTTTCGAGAAACTGGCTGATATTTCGTCATATTCGCTTCAATTTTACGACGAACTTTGCTCTTCAGAAAATGTAGGTAATCGAGAAAGGGTTCGCTTAAGATAGAGAGTTAATGAATATCTGGGTAACAGAGAGAAGAGGGGGTTAAATATATGAATGAGACACAGAGAAGAGGAGAGATAGAAATTGATTAAATAGGATGGATGGGGTAAAATGAGAGAGTACCGGAATTAATGGATGAGTGGGAAAGAAAGGTAGGGAAAGAGAGAGAAAGAGAAAAAGAAAGAGACAGAGACAGAAAGAGAGGGGGGAAGGCAAAGAAATGGCGAGTGAATGAGAAAGAGAAAAAGAGAAAGACAGACAGAGAGATAGATAGATAGAGAGAGAGAGAGAGAGAGAGAGAGAGAGAACGCTGCGGGAGGTGTGGTAATTTCTCTTATGACGTCATCAAGGCTTCCCTTTTTTTTTCGTTGTTGCATAATATTATTTGCGAAATTCCGATCTGCGGAGGCACTTTAGAGACGGATGCTTTAAAGACTGAAATTAGATCTACTGATGTAATTTCTCCAAAGAAAGTAAAAACAAAAAAAAAAACAAAAAAGGAAAAATATATATATTTTTAAACGTGATAAAAAAAAAAAATGAAAAAGTTACTTAATTCGGACCAGCACGTTTCCGTGGGCGTACCGGAGGGGGGGGGGGAGGGATGCTGTACCTTTCCACTGTTATTTCTTTCAGCAAATTCCTCCGTTATTCAGCAAATGTGGAAAGATTTTTATTTTCTATTTTGTCGGCTGTACTCCCTCCGCCCCCCCCCCCGCTCACACACGCACTCTACGTAAATAACATCACCCGCGTATTTACTTACAAAACTTATTCTATAAGTATGTTGCAGATGTTTATTATTATTGTTTTCTGGCTAATCTATATTTTCTTTTTCCTTATTAATATAACAATGTACTTTTTTCTATACGTAGATTCAACAACAAAAAAAGTTGGTTCCCTTTCGTGTGTCTTTGCAAGTTTATAATCCCCTTTTCTTCATCTTATGCTTTCGCTGTTTTATCTCGTAATTCCCTTTCCACTAACACTTCTCTCTCTCTCTCTCTCTTTCTTTCTTTCTTTCTTTCTTTCTTTCTTTCTTTCTCTCTCTCTCTCTCTCTCTCTCTTTCTCTCATTATTCTTTTTTAACAAACACAGCGACATTAAAGCATCAATGCTACTCGAGGCAGTGTTCCATACTAATGCTTTAACAACTTTAATCTCACCCTCGATAATGCACTTGGAAATATAGGTCTTCGTCAGGATTTCAGAAAGGTGGGCGGGGAGCTGAAAATGACGTAGGTTCTTAAAATAAGAATAAAAAAAAGAGGGTTTGTTATGGTTCTTCCGCGCTTCTCGTGAATCGGTTATTGAGCTTTGTGAGTTACAAATGAATTCTGTGAGTCATTGACGTGTTATTCAAGAATCATTGAACAGGGATGGATGAACACTTCCAGCTGTTGCTATGGTTAGCGTTTTTTTTTTTTTTTTTTTTTTTTATCTCTGGTGTATGATGCTTGCTTCTTCTTTTTTCTCTTGTTCCCATTTTTCTCTTTGTCTTAAATTTTTTCTTATTCTCATTATCTTCAATATCTTTAAACAATAACCAAATTTTATTCAGCACCTTTTTCCCTGTAGTGTACAAACGTCAACATTCTATACAATTATGAAATATTGCATTCATCAGAACTTATTTCTCTTTATAATATATTTACAAAATATGAAGGCCATTTCGACATCATCGGAAAAATCAATATTAATCCTAGATTCTTAATATTTTTAGATACATTCAGTACTTGGACTTCAGACGGATTTTTCATTATTTTGATGTAAGATTTACAAGATATCTATCTCGTACGATGAAGAAATAGTGTTCCTATCGACATATTTAGAGCATATACAGCTGTCCCATCACTCTAAACAAAACAAAAAAAAATTTTTCACATGAAACATAAACAGGATTTCTATTTCCACGGGGACACAACACCCAAACAAATCCACAGACATACACTCACTCGTAGACAAAAATGATTAACCCTTCACTGTTAGAATGCCACAAGAAGTATGGTAAGAGATAGGTGTAGGAAATGGCAATTCTTCACCAAACCAATCGTTTATCAATACTTTGTCTTTCCCCGTTTCTTTCCCCGCCTCTGACCTTATTTTCAACTGGACGAGCGTTTGCCACAAGCATTTTCAGGAATGTCATGAAATCGGCTGACATGACGGGGCAATATGGAGTAGATACCAAGGCGCATACGTTTGCTATGAACTATATCTTTTTTTTTTTCTTTTTCTTTTTTCTTTTCTTTTCAGAAGCCGTTTCAGTTAAGGCTATTCTGGTCACAATTATTATCAAACAGATAGATATAGCTTAACGACAGCCAGTAACCAGCGCCTTCCATCGTGGCTCGTCGCACAGAGAGGTAGCCTTCCTGAGACAGGCTAACAACGGGTCGCTGGTTATTTATGTCCGCGACTCTACATGCAGACACGCCCACACACGTCCTTTCTCTCTCTGGTCTTTCAGCTACTATCTTCTTCACGTTTTTGTTAAGCGAGAAGCAACTTCAAGATGGATGTAAAATAAGTTCGAATTATCAGCTACATAAGATTTAGACAGTTTCTAAAAAGTTTCCCGTGCCGGGAATCGAACCCGGGCCTCGCGGTTGAGAGCCGCGTATCCTAGCCACTAGACCACACGGGATACATTTGAGATCAAATATAATTGTAATTAAATAAGAATAGCATTTATTAATCAGCAGTGGTATCAGATACACTCTAGGGAAGTTACGAGGAAGAGATCCTGTTCCCCCGTGCTCTATCTGTATGCAAATGTCGGGAGAAACTGCACACTTGTCGGCAAATTACCGCCCTGTTTTCCCTCTACCCTCCGATAAAAAGATATTTACGGGCGACCCAGTAACACCAGCCATATGTGAAAGAAAGGGGAGTGTCACTACAGGACAGTCATCAAATCTCGACTTATTGCGACTGTTTCGTTTTCTTTTGTCTGTATTTCTTTATTTTTGTTTAGCGTCCATACTATATGAACAACTCAGACACGAATCCTTTTAAGAAAATGTCTTTTGTAATGTATAGTGAACAGATTCAGCCGAAGTAGTGTTATCAAGGCTGCACCTATATCAGTTCTGCCTCTACTTCTTTCTTTCGTTGCTGTTATCGTTATCACAGATTATTATTCATTTCCATGTCTTTATCATCACTGTGATATCTTGACACACTGTTGCACATGATGGTTCCATTTAAATACGTTGATAACCCTTATCTCGCTCCTAACCACGCACCGCACAGTACGCTGATAACAGAGGGTGTTGGTAGGGCCTCCGGAAATAGGACGAGGAAGGGGTTGACTTGCTTTCAACGAAGGAAGGAGAGGGTTACGAAGGTTCATTCCTGTTTCTCGCATGATGGCATGCTTTATCTTTGTGTGTTATCAGCGCATTTTACTAGTCGTTGGTGAGTTCAACGGCAGCTATTAATGGAATAATTCGCTAATTCTGACACCCACCCCATATACCACTTAATGCCGATTCCAAAGGGCCATATCTACAAAGTAAAACAGATACGTCTATAGGCACGCACTATCTCTCCTGATCTGCCAGTTGCCATTGTCAAAATGGTTTAGTATGAAGTTTTTCAAAACCACCAAAAACGTTCTGCCAAGCAAGCAAGTAACTTCATGATGAAAAGGAAACGAAGCTCAGACTGTCAGCTCCATAAGAATTGGGCATATTCTAAAACTTTCCCGTGCCGGGAATCGAACCCGGGCCTCGCGGGTGAGAGCCGCGTATCCTAGCCACTAGACCACACGGGATGTAGTCACTATAGTAAAAAAAAAAAAAAAAAAAAAAAAAAAATCATCAGCAGAAGTATCAGATTTGCCCTCTTATTGCAAGGGAACAGCATTTGGGGGTGGGGAAGCCTACAGACCTAA
Source organism: Penaeus monodon (assembly GCF_015228065.2). Lineage (NCBI taxonomy): Eukaryota > Metazoa > Arthropoda > Malacostraca > Decapoda > Penaeidae > Penaeus > Penaeus monodon. The sequence goes on along the minus strand of NC_051390.1, from coordinate 4,570,132 downwards.
CGATTTTTCTCTCGACAGACTTTGGAAAAAAAAGCTGCGCATTTTTAATGAGAAATGCCCCCTCCCCCTCGCCCTCACCAACCACTTTTTAAAAAGTGCGACCCCGCCAATGCACACCAGACATGTGTAAAAAGAAGTGTGGTACCTTAATAATCACAGACATTCAGTTGTAACGATTTCTCCATGATTTACACATTTCCTTCAGATTCAGTTTCTCCGAAATATTATCAGGCAAATTCCTTTGAGCGTGTGTACACTGTATAACTTTATTTTTCACTCCCACTCCCTTCTTTCCTTCCGTTGCTGCATATCGTTTCTTTTCCGTTAGCGTTAATATCAAATTTATATCAGTACAAATTCGTTGATAACTACTATGCACATCTACGTAGTAAACAGAGGGCATTAATAGGCCTATAGGAAAAGGAGGTGAAAAATACGTTTGGTCCTAAAACTCTTAAGGGAAAAGGTCTCTAGAACTAATTTCCTTACGTATCGCCCGGTTTGAGTGTTTAGTTCTGTGTTGTTTTAATAAATCATAAGAATAGGTGAACTGTTCAGCGTTAGATACAAAGAACAGTTCTTAAAAGAGTACTTAACTGCCCTTCCCTCCTCAACCCCCCCCCCCTCCTCAACACAAGTCAGTGGGCTTATGTCCTTTCTAAAAAAGAAAAAAAAAAAAAACGCGGTTAGTTGGTAATAAAAATGTAATTTTCTTCCTCTGTTCTACTGATGCCTTTTTGCCTGAGGTTTTGAAACAGGCAGATCATAAAGTTTTGTGGAGGATGCTTGCTAAAATACACTTAAGAATGTTCCCGTTGACACAGCTTCTGGACCTCACAGCTAAGTGTGTGTGTGTGTGTGTGTGTGTGTGTGTGTGTGTGTGTGTGTGTGTGTGTGTGTGTGTGTGTGTGTGTGTGTGTGTGTGTGTGTGTGTGTGTGTGAGCATATACATATGAATGTACATACATATACATATAGATGTATATAC
>NC_051390.1:4559144-4564144 GCF_015228065.2 Penaeus monodon | reverse complement strand
CCTTTCGGCATGGTTGGATTTTTCGTCTAGTTTTTATTCTGCAATGTAAATGTTTCGGACATAAATGTAATTCTTATATCGTGGAATATATGTGCGTGTGTATGTATGGATATACGTACCTTTATGCATACTATATATATATATATATATATATATATATATATATATATATATATACGTATGTATATATACATACGCACATACATACATATACCCATACATACATATTACACACACACACACACACACACACACACACACACACACACACACACACACACACACACACACACACACACACACACACACACACACAAAAATATAATATATCCTTTTTTTTCTTTAATTTTGTCTAATTCTAAGTAGTTTCGGAAAGCCACTATGCAAGATCACAAGTAGATGCTAATAAGTGATTAATCATGTCCCGAACACTGCCTTAATGAGCTTAGTTAATGATTATTCATTTATTTATTTGTTTATTCTATGAAATCGAGATCCTCCAACAAAAAAAAAAAAAAAAAAAAAAAAAAAAGTTAATGTTTAAAGAATGGCACTTAACTTTTCACCTCAATTTTTTTTTTTAGACGCACTTTTTTCACGAATTAAGAACCAACAATATATATATATATTTTTTTTAATATATGAAAGTGATGAGATCGAAACTAAATAAATTTCATTCTCGCCTATCCCTTTTCCTCCATTTTGCTTGCTCTTTTATTGTCGCCTATCCCTTTTCCTCCTCTTTCGCTTGTTCTTTTATTCTCCCCTATCCCTTTTCCTTCTCTTCCTCGCTCCCTTCTTCTGCCCACTTATCCTCGTCGTTTACTCATTTTTTTTACCTTTTCGATGCTTTATCATAATGCTTTATACACGAAGGCTTCGACACCAAGCCTTACCTTATCGCTGTATTTCGAATACGTCGCTAATGCCCTTAGATTTTTTTTTCTTTTTTTTTTTAATAGCAGTTGATCACAAATTGATCTGAAGTATCTTACTCGTGTATTCTCATTACCCAATAAAGTAAGTGAGAAAAAAAAAGACGGGGATAATCCACGCTTGACACCTCCCTAAGTCAAAACAAAGAACTCAAATGTTGGAATTCGAATCTAAAAAAAAAAATAAAAAAAATAAAAAAATAAAATAAAATAGAATAAAATTACCTCCGACATGTAATTTGTGATAATTAGGTAGATGCACGACTATTGGGTATTCAAAAAATGAGGAGAGAGGGACGAAGGGCTCTAAAAGTAAAAGGGGCAAATCTCTTATCTTATTTGCCCCAAAATACCCACTTACCGCATCCTTACGAAGGCCACTAAAATCAAGGAGCAAATCTGATACCCCTACTAACACAAGGGTGTTTGATTTTAATTACAAATTTATTTATATTAACAAAGTCCCGTGTGGTCTAGTGGCGAGGATACGCGGCTCTCACCCGCGAGGCCCGGGTTCGATTCCCGGCACGGGAAACATCATTGTGTTTTGCTGGGCATAACCTAAATTTGGTTTGATTTCCACTTTGAAATTGCTTGTTTGTAAGGATAAATATTATCTGTAACATTAATTTCAAATTACTGTTCAAACGAACCCAACCTGTAGTAGGTTCATGATTCCCGAGTGACCAACATGTCCAGAGAAAGCTAGTGTGCGTGTGTATCTGTGTGCGGTATTTGTGGACGTGTCTGTGTGCGTGGATGCTTCACTGTGCTCATGTGACTGTGGATGTGACATTCCCTTCTATATACCGTAAGGGAGGCAACTGTCCTCTGGCCTCTTGTGAAGACACCGATATAACCTTTTTTTTCCTATTCATAAAGGTAATATTTGGAATTCAGAATAAATACTGAATTAATTTCCCGACCATGACAAGAAAAAAAATCGAAGCCTAGGAAAAATAGGTGTAATAAAAAAAAAGGATTAACAGTAGCATTTCAAACTGTGTAGATCAGGCAGGGGCGTATTAACTGACCTAGTTAGAGTGGGGAGTAGCAGAGCTCGAATTATGCAGACAAGCTTGGGGAATGTTTTTACCATACTTGCCAAGAGCAGGAAGAACTTTGTTGCACACACCTCTTCTGTTCGCCCAAGCAGTTAGGGGTAAGTCTCATAACCACGTCTCCTTGTTTCCTTCTTAACCAGGATGAGCACCACACCAATGCATCCCGTCTGGTCCAGTGGCCAGGATGCGAGGCTCCCGTCTGCGAGGCCACTAAAATCAAGGGACAAATCTGGTATCACTACTAACACAATGATAATTTTATTTGAAGTAGAAAAGCAATACTACTTGTTATTAAATCCCGTGTGGTCTAGTGGCTAGGATACGCGGCTCTCACCCGCGAGGCCCGGGTTCGATTCCCGGCACGGGAAAAAAAAATGTCCTTTTTCCCGTGGGTTAGAGGGTAAGTCTCTCAACCACGTCTCCCTTTCTGTTTCCTTCTTAACCAGGATGAGCACCACACCAATGCATCCCGTCTGGTCCAGTGGCCAGGATGCGGGTCTCTCGTCTGCGAGGCCCGGGCACGGCATCCTCTTCGGTATATTGCATGGAAATATTTGTTTGCAAATTTGAATCTGGAATTCCGACAAAAAACAGTCATGGAGAGTTTAAGAGCTGAGTGATTCATGAATATTTTCTCTTCTGGTTCCGTAGATAACTTGTTCGCAATTTTGCCAACTTTTGATATAGCGAAAGACAGTTCGAAAGACTTGCACTTAAACCTTACTGATGTTGAGATTCACGGACCTAATGATAGCAATAAAACAAAAGAAAAGAACGACAGAAAAAAATAACAGGTTGATAAAAAGGAGAGAAAAAATAGAACACAACAAGAAGCGAAGAAAAAAAAAAAAAAGTAGCAGCATTTGAATAAAAAAAAAAAAAATGTCACATTCTTAATCTGTTTCAATAAGGTTGATTGTAGGCACAACAGATAATGTGCTTCGGACTGGTTAACAGGAAATCTGCAGTGTCGCCAGCCTCAGTGCATGGCGACTCAGGACAAGGCCCCGGCTGTGAGGTAGGGGGGGGGGCAGTGCGTTCCCTCTCCTTGGCATTAGTGGAATGGTATTTGTCTTGATTCTACGAATACGATTTTAAGCCATACGGATTAGCTAAAATAAGCGGCTCTTTATCTACTTCGGTTAAATGTGTGTCGTTTCGTTTTATTCGAATTGAGTAAATCTTTTTCTTCTTCTTTTTTTTTTTTTTTCTTTTTTTTTTAGAATATTATGAATCAAATCAATCAGTGGGAAAAAATAAAATCAAACCCAGGTCTATAAAATAAGGGTCAGCATTAATAACTGTGATTCCCAGACACTACCCTCATTTTCTCATGTGTTTGGTGTTAATTACAGAGGGGAATACCATATGATTTTTTTTGGGGCTGCAATGATCTTGTGTGTATGGAACAGTCTGTTTTTTTTTTTTTTTTTTTTTTTTTTTTTTTTTGGGGGGGGGGGTTAATTCTCACGAACATGCAAATTTCGGTAAGCCATAATTTCAGTTTGCAAGAAAAATCGTAATATGAGGCTAATCATGTCCCGACCACTATCTTATCTATCTATCTATCTATCTATATATATATATAATATATATATATATATATATATATATATATGTATATACATATTGTGTGATTGGTCTCGCTATCATTAGAACAATAAAAATAAATTAAATAATAATAAAATATATATATTCTTTTTTATTATTCAACTTATTTTTGTTGTTTACGCTAGCGAGACCAATCCCATATTTTTGTGAAATTACTTGTGATAAGGATGACACTCAACTTTTCACCTCAAATTTTTGCTATTGTTTCACTTTTGTTTTCAAATTTCCACCTTATCTGTCGAAAAAAAGCGAAAAATTACCCACTTACCGCATCCTTACGAAGGCCACTAAAATCAAGGGACAAATCTGGTATCACTACTAACACAATGTTCATTTTGTTTTAATTAGAAAAGCAATACCATTCACTCATAAGTCCCGTGTGGTCTAGTGGCGAGGATACGCGGCTCTCACCCGCGAGGCCCGGGTTCGATTCCCGGCACGGGAAACATCTTAATTGTGTTTTGCTGGGCATAACCTGAATTTGGTTTGATTTCCACCTAGAAATTACTTGCTTGTGAGGATGAATATCATTTGTAACATTATTTTCAAATTACCGTTCAAATTAACCCAACCCGAAGTAGGTTCCTGTTTCCTGAATGACCAACATGTATCTGTGTGCGTGTATCTGTGGACGTGTCTGTGTGCGTGGATGCTTCACTGTGCTCATGTGACTGTGGATGTGACATTCCCTTCTATATACCGTAAGGGAGGCAACTGTCCTCTGGCCTCTTGTGAGGACACCGATATAACCTTTTTTTTCCTATTCATAAAGGTAATATTTGGAATTCAGAATAAATACTGAATTAATTTTCCGACCCTGACAAGACAACCTTTATGATGTAAAAGTTTTCGTTTTGTTTTATTTATATTATTTTTTAAGGAAAATAAACCCCTTAACCAAAACTAAGAAGTTAAGTTAGACGTCCAGAAGATTAATATCTTCAGATGATTAGAATATTCAAAGCTAATATAAATTAGAAATGAAATAAAGCGGTAAACAGAGAACACTGAGAATAAGAGGAAGAAGCTCCTACGAAATGATCAACAAAATGAGGAACCAAAAAAGGGGTAAAAAGGCCAGATTTAAATTCTTATTTGTGACATTTATTGAAGGGTTTCAGCCAGGTTAGTCCCAGGGGTATTTCGGCACCAATGATTTGCTTTTGAGGATCGCGTTTCCGTCGTTGCCGGTTCCTGGTTCCGATCCTTCGCTTTTTTGGATGAGGATTACGTCCGCCTTCGTATGTCTGAGCCTTTTGTCCAGCACACGTCTCGCTTGTCTGAAGTCTACTGCAGGTGTGTTTCTTTTGCACTGCACCTGAGAGTTGGAGGACGTCAGCCGAGGAAGAGTACCAAGGATCTACCGTTGATTTCACATGTCATTGTCATC
>NC_051390.1:4541644-4551644 GCF_015228065.2 Penaeus monodon | reverse complement strand
GCAGACAGACTGTGAGTGTGCACAGACATTTAGTGTACGTTTCTCCCTCCCTTTTCCTATCTCCCTTTCTCCCTCCCTCCCTCTCTCTTCCTACCTCCCTCCCTCCCTCTTCCCCTCCCTCCCTCCCTCCCTCTTCCCCTCCCTCCCCCATCCCCTTCCCTCCCCTCCCCTATCCCCCTCCCCCCCTTCCACCCCTCCCTCCCTCCCTCCCCTTCCCCCCATCCCTCTCTCCCTCTCCATACACCCATTTCAACAAAGTCTCCCCTCCTTCCTTCCTTCCCCCTTTCCTTTTCCCCTTTCCTCTCTCTCTGTCTCTTGCGGTTTCCCGTGGTTCTGCTTGAGCACTAAGGAATTCCAGACGTAACTTTATACCCCGTGTTATTTTCCGCGCGGACGTTGCATTATAAGAACGAGACCCGCGACAATGCATGGCATTTAGGGTTCAGGTTAATGCAGGCGCGGTGTAAGGCGAGCGAGGAAAGGGAAGGGGGGGGGAAAGGCTGGTTCCAGAGGGGAAAAGGAAGAGGGGGGGGTGAGGGGAAAAGGACGAGCGAGGAAGGGGAGGGGGGGAAAGGTTGGTTCCAGAGGGGAAGAAAGACGACGGAAGGGGAGGGGGGGAAAACTAATTCCAGAGGAGAAGCGGACAAGGCGAAAAGGTGAGGGGAAGAGGCCGACTCCAAAGGGGAAGGTGAAAGGAAAAGGCTGACTCCAAAAGGGAAGAGAAAGAAGGGAGAAGGGGAGGGGAAGAGGCTGATTCCAAAGGGGAGGAGGACGAGGGTAAGAGAACAAGGAGCTTGGCTACACAGGGGGAGAAGCTGAGGGTAAGGGACTGACTCCAAAGGGGAAAGGGGGAGGGGAGAAGCGGCTGGTCTGAAAGGGAAAAGGGGAAAAAGGTTTTGGTTCCACAGGGGAAAAAGAGGCAAAAAAAAAAAGGTTTCCCAAGGCCGTGAAAGGGTTTTTTTCTTATCCATAGGACAAAGGGGCGTGGAAACTAGCAATTCCAAGGGGAGACTGTAAGGGAGGAACCACTAGGGAGAAGGGGAGTTAAAGGGAAGGGGGAGGGGAGTTCCAAAAGGGAAATAGGGATGAGGGAAAGTGCGTGGTAATACCGGGGAAAGGGAGAGGGTCCGCTAGGAAGAAGGGGAGAGAGGGGGGGGGGAGTGCCACAGTGCCTCATGTGATGCCATGAGTTAAGGCTTATGTATTGGACAATTTCCTGTCGGCATTACAACGGTCTGTTCGCGCAAAGTCACCGCTATGGAAGGTAATTTCGGTCTAATCCAATGACGACTTAGGGAGGAAGGGAGGGGAAGGAGAGAGGGCATGGGAGAGAGGAGGAGAGAAGAGACGAGAGTGTAGTGAGGGGAGACCGAGATAGAGAAGAGATAGATGGAGTGAGAAGCATAGATATAACAAGCAGAGAGAGAGAAGTGAGAGAAGTGAGAAAGAAGATAGAAGGAGAACCAAACAGAAACGATGAAAGAAAAAAAAAAATGGGAGGGAAAGAGAAAAGAAAATATAAAGAAAAGAAAAAACTTGCTGAGCACTATTCGGAGACGACCTAGGAGAAATCCAAACTCTAGGGAAGAGAAGCTACAAGAAAATAAGAGCAGGAACTTTCGAAAGAAGCGTTGAAAGAGGGGCCACGATCGCACAAAGAACACCACAGAGAGGCACAGAGGAGGGAACCTAATGAACGGTCTCAGGTAATGGAAGTCTCAAAGCATGTTCTTACTGCCAGCATTGCACACGCGCCTATGTACGCCGTGTTAATTGTTGAGGTGGACGTTGCAGCCCTAAACCACAGCGAATTAGCTAATGGTGTGGTTCTGCAACTATTCCGCGAGGTGAAGTTGCATTACGAATGACAACGGCTTGCAAGGGTAAGAGAGAAGAGGGAGAGGGGAGAGGAGAGCTTAGGAGAGAAAAGAGGTAAAGGTTAGGGAGAGGTGTGAGGAGAGAGGAGGAGAGAAAGGAGGAAAAGAGGGAAGGAGAAATAGAGGGAAAGGGGAGGGAGAATAGAGGGAAAGTGGGAGGAGAATAGAGGGAAAGTGGGAGGGAGAAATAGAGGGAAAGTGGGAGGGAGAAATAGAGGGAGAGGGAGGAAAGGAGGAGGGAGAAAGAGGGAGAGGGAACAATCATGGATTAAATCTACGTCATAAAATCAAATTCATTCACGAACTATAACTGCATCGAAACGTGACATTTACTTTGCCCCAACGAAAGGAGGGAAGAAAAGAAACGAAAGAAGAAGAAAAATAAAAGAAAAAAGAGGAAAAAATAAAGAAATTAAGAAAAAAGAAAAGAAAAAGCGGGAAAAAAGAAAAAGAAAAGTAAAAAAGAAAAGGGAAAAGAAAACAGAAGAAAAATAAAACAAAACAAGAAAAGAAAAGAAAAAAGGAAAGGAAAACAGAAGAAAAATAAAATAAAAACAAAGATATACATTCACCAGCGGCTTCCAAACCGGGTTACATGTCCTTCTAAGGCCATGTGTTAAGGGCTTTGTAGGATCTACGTCGTGGGCGTGGGCGTGACCGTGGGCGTGCGGGCGGTGGTGACCTTGGGCGTGCGGGCGGTGGTGACCTTGGGCGTGCGGGCGGTGGTGACCTTGGGCGTGCGGGCGGTGGTGACCTTGGGCGTGCGGGCGGTGTTGCTTCGTGGGGGGAGTAATGTATGACTATGATACAGATGTACTTTTGGTGATAACTTTCGTTATTGTCGCATATAATTATATGTGGTCGATGGACACGTGGTAACAAAGGCGAGATGACCTGACTGACCTTTTTCTTGGGGGGGGGGTGGGCGGGGGCGGTGTTAACTTGGTACGTGCGCCGTTACCTTCAGTCTCTCCTGGCTCTGACCTGCGTCGCGGTCCTTGTGTCTCTGTGACCTTGGGCGTGCGGCGTGGTGACCTTGGCGTGTGGGCGGTCGGTGCTCACTTGGCGTGCCCGGCGGTGGTGACCTTGGTGCTGCGGGCGTGTGACCTTGGGCTGCGGGCGGTGGTGACCTTGTCTGTGGCGGTTGACCTTGGGCGTCGGGCGTGGTGACCTTGGGCTCGTGGTGCCTGGCTCGCCTGTACCTGGGCGTGTGGGCGGTGGTGACCTTGGGTGTGTGGGCGGTGGTGACCTTGGGCGTGTGGGCGGTGTTGTTCTGTGGGTAATAATGATAATAATAATAAAAATGTATTTTGTGTAATAATTTCTAGTTAATTGTCTAATAATAATTATAATGTAGATGACGATGTGGAACAACGTGGTAAAACAAAGCACAAGAATACATGACTGACCTTTTTTCTTGGGGGGGGGGGGGGGCAGGGGCGTTTTAATTTATGTAAAACTCTCTCTTCGCCAGCTTCATTCTCTCCTCTCTCTCTCTTTTCCTCTCTCTCTCTCTCTCTCTTCTCTCTCTCTCTCTCTCTCTCTCTCTTTTCTCTCTCTTCTACCTCTCTCTCTTCTCTCTTTCTCTCTTCTCTCTCTCTCTCTTCTCTTTCCTCTTTCTCCTATCCTCTCTTCCTCTCTCTTCTCTCTCTTCTCTCTCTTCTCTCTCTCTCTCTCTCTTCTCTCTCTTCTCTCACTCTCTCTCTTCTCTCTCCCTCTCTCTCCCTCTCTCTCTCTCTCTCTCTCTCTCTCTCTCTCTCTCTCTTCCTTTTCTGTTATATGTTGCACTAAAAATATAATCAACCTTCCCTTTACACTGTTCAGTTTAACGTATATCTCTACATATGTTTTATCATCATTATTTCCCAATAGACAAGTATTTCGTATTTCTGCAATATTGAGAGAAAAAATTTTAGAATGTCGAGTACATTTTTTTTTTTTTTTTTTTTCGTTTTTTTCTTTTTTTTCATACGCTTTCGGCTTTAGTGCGAGAAATGTCTGAATAGGTAATTGCCTTTTGATTAATAGTGATCCCGCGAGAATTAAGCATAAATGCCGCATGTATAATATATAACCGCAATTTAGAATTACAAATGTACAGTCTTGCATTTAAGGGCAAGTTGAGAGCGCTATAAAGACAGTTGAAACTATGGGAGGTTTATGTATATGGATTCTGGTCGTTGGATTTAAATATATATTGCAGGATATGAATCAGAGGCATGCATATAATTTGCAGGCCGTTCAACCGCGCTGGTTACCGGTTACCACGTTCTGATCGAAAGAGGGGAGTGTGAGGGGAGAGGGAGTTGGTGGAGGGAAGGGGTGGGGAGAGGGAGAGAGGAGAGAAAGGGGAGAGGGAGAGGGAGAAAGGGAGAGGGAGAAAGGAGGGGAAGAGGAGAGGGAGAAAGGAGGGAAAGGGGAGAAGGAGAGGGAGAAAGGAAGGAAAGGGAGAGGGAGAGTGAGAAAGGAGGGAAGGGAAGAGGGAGAGGGAGAAAGGAGAAAGGGAGAGGGAGAAAGGAGGGAAAGGGGAGAGGGGGAGGGAGAAAAGAGGGAAAGAAGAGAGGGAGAGGTGAGGGGAAAGGAAGAGGGAAGTCAAAAGAAAGAGAGAGGGGAAAGGTGAGTCATAAGAGAAACAAGGCGAAGGGTGGAGAGAGGAGAAGAAAACGAGGGAGAGAGAGAAAGAGAGGGAGTGGGAGAAAGAGAGAGGGAAACGGAGGCAAGAGAGGGGGAAGAGGATAGTGTGATAGCGGGAGAGGCGAGAAAAGGGGAGAGAGTAAAAAGGAGATGAATTTGTGAAAGTCGAATTGACTGGGAAAGCAAGAGGTATTCTTAGTTTCATTTTTTTTTTCTAACTTTTGTTAGGAATAGCAGCAGTAGTAGTAGTAATAGTTTTTGCTGTGATAGTAGTAGTAATAGTAATAGTTTTTTCCTGTGATAGTAGTAGTAATAGTAATATTTTTTGTGAGAGTAGTAGTAGTAGTAATAGTTTCTTGCTGTAATAGTAGTAGTAGTAGTAGTAATGGTAATAGTTTTTGGGATAGTGGTAGTAGTAGTAATAGTTATTGTGATAGTAGTAGTAGTAGTAATAGTAGTAGTTTTTGCTGTAATAGTAGTAGTAGTAGGAGTAGTAGTAATAGTGATAGTTTTTTTGTGATAGTAGTAGCATTAGTAGAAGTAGCAGTAGTAAAAATAATAGTCCTAGTAATAGTTGTTGTGATAGTATCAGTGCTATCATTATCCTGAGATTCTTTATATAAATATCAACATCATCTATTTCGTTTATTGATGCGAGTTTTCTTTCCATGATTTTCACAAAGTTCGTCATCATCATCATCATCAATGTTTCCATAGAAACATCAAGCCAGTGCGCTGTATCTGTATGCAAATTTAAATTATTCAGATATGATCATTCGGTGGCCATTATTCAAAATCAATAGTAAATTTAATTTCTAGTTTTGTGTTGAAAAAATATTGGATGAATTATGTTTTAGCAAATATTTCAAAAGAACTATAGCAGCTTATTTTTATAGTATTATGTGTGCAGTCTGGCATGTGATTACCATTTCGTTATAATTGGTTGTCCGCTTTATAGTGCATATTACGCTAAAACTGAATCATAACAAAGCTTTCGTAAACAATACAAAACGGACGGAAGAATAGGGATGAGAGAGAAGCGATAACCAGGAAATCATGTAAGAAAGAGATAAGGTAATAATTATGAGACTGAAGAGAAGAGGGAAGAGAGGTGAATGAGGATGGAATGAGAGAGAAATACTTACAATGAAATAATTATTTTCTAAGTTATTTTCTCGTTTTTTTTTTCTCTTTCTTTTTTTGGTGAGAGTATTCTCTCTCTATCTATCTTTCTCTTACTCTTTCTCTTACTCTCTCTCTCTCTCTCTCTCTCTCTCTCTCTCTCTCTCTCTTACTCTCTCTCTCTCTCTCTCTCTCTCTCTCTCTCTCCTCTCTCTCTCTCTCTCTCTCTCTCTCGTTGTTGCTGTAATGACTATATTTTCTAACTTCGTGTAAGTCGTAGACTGTAACACCTATCTGGAAAATAGATATCGAAAAATTACTCAAAAAACCGCATAGCATAACCAGAAATAAATAAAGGATTCTCGAACAGCGGCGAAGGACACTGAAAAAAAAAAAAAAAAAAGTCATTTTCCGTTTTCTTTTTGCACGAATTTCAATCATATCCTTTATTTCATCTCTGTTATTCTCTATTTCTTCTCGTGTCCTCTCTCCTCTTTTCATAATGACTGGCATATAGTACACAGCGGGTAAATAAGATTAGACAGTATTCCTTATTTGGATAAATCCCCCTATAGCAGTACACACAGCGAAGCCTCATAACCTGTAATGAAGCCACGAGATTGTGTTTTATTTCGTGTGAATTGGCAGACGGAAGGGGAGAGTGTGAGGTGTATTTCGTCATCTTCCAGTATGAACTTTGTCACTGTTGTTACTATGTGTGTTTGTTTATGTGTGTGTGTTTCTTTGTTTGTGTGAGTTTGTTTTTGTATATGTGTGTGTGTGTGTGTGTGTGTGTGTGTGTGTGTGTGTGTGTGTGTGTGTGTGTGTGTGTCTGTGTGTGGCTTTCTATCTGTGTAGCTGTATGAAGGAATTATGATCTACATATTTCAGTCTCTCCCCCTCTTCCCTTCTTCTCTCTCTCTCTCTCTCTCTTCCCTTTCCTCTCCCTCCCTCTCTCTCTCTTCCCTTTCCTCTCCCTCCCTCTCTCTCTCTCTCTCTCTCTCGCTCGAACGCTCTCTCTCTCTCTCTCTCTCGCTCGCACGCTCCCTCCTCCCTCCTCCCTCTCTCTATCTCTCTCCTTCTTCTCTCTCTTCTTCTCTCTCTTCTCCTTATCTTCCCTTCTCTCCTCCCTTTCCCCCCATCCCCTCTCCTCTCTCTCTCCTCCTCTCTCCTTCCCTCCTCCTCCCTCCCTCCTCCCCCCTCTCCCCCCCTCCTCTCCCCTCCCTCCTTCCTCCCCTCTCTCTCCCTCCCCTCTCTTCCTCCCTCTCTCTTGTCTCTATCTCTCTCTTTCTCTCTCTTATCTCTCTCTCTCTCTCTCTCTCTCTTTTCCTCTCCCTCTCTCTTTTTTCCCTCTTTCTCTATCTCTCTCTCTCTCTCTTCTTTTCCTTTTTCCTCCCCCTCTCTCCTCTCCTCTCTCTCTCCTCTCCCCTCCTCCCCTCTCTTTTCTTCTCTCTCTCTCTCTCTCTCCCTCTCTCTCTCCCCCCTCTCTCTCTCCCTCTCTTCTCTGCCTCTCTCTTCCCCCTCTCTCCCTCTCTCTCTCTCTCCCTCTCCCTCCCTCTCTTTCTCCCTCTCTTTCTCCCTCTCCTCTCTCTCTCTCTCTCTCTCTCTCTCTTTCTCTCCTCTCTCTCTCTTCTCTCTTTCTCTCTCTCTCTCTTACTACTCGTGTATGTACATGTGTGTGTGTGTATGTATGTGTGTGCGTGTGTGTGTGTGTGTGTGTGTGTGTGTATGTGTGTGCGTGCGTGCGTGCATGTGTGTATGTATGTATGTATGTATGTATGTATGTATGCATGTGTGTGTGTGTGTGTGTGCTCGTGTGCGTGTGTGTCTGTGTGTATGGACAAATTTCTGCTCATTACCGCACGTCATCTCACTTAACCGATATGTTTATCGCCTTAGACTTGTGTCTGTTAAAGTTTCGGAGAAGTTAAGCATTTTGTGGCGAAATTCTAGCGGAGTTTAGCGACCTTTTATCCCGTATCGCGTTCGTCTCTTTTTATCTCGTCTTCTGGTTTATTTTCCTTTCTCTTGTTGTTGTTGTTTTTTTCTTTCTTTTCGTCATATATTTTTTTCTTCTTTCTTTAACGTTTGGATAGAGGAACGGCAACAATAAAAACGTTTGGATAGTAGAACGGCAACAATAAAAACGTTTGGATAGAGGAACGGCAATAATAAAAACGTTTGGATAGAGGAACGGCAATATAAAAACGTTTGGATAGAGGAACGGCAACAATAAAAACGTTTGGATAGAGGAACGGCAACAATAAAAACGTTTGGATAGAGGAACGGCAATAATAAAAACGTTTGGATAGAGGAACGGCAACAATAAAAACGTTTGGATAGAGGAACGGCAACAATAAAAACGTTTGGATAGAGGAACGGCAACAATAAAAACGTTTGGATAGAGGAACGGCAACAATAAAAACGTTTGGATAGAGGAACGGCAATAATAAAAACGTTTGGATAGAGGAACGGCAATAATAAAAACGTTTGGATAGAGGAACGGCAACAATAAAAACGTTTGGATAGAGGAACGGCAGCAATAAAAACGTTTGGATAGAGGAACGGCAACAATAAAAACGTTTGGATAGAGGAACGGCAACAATAAAAACGTTTGGATAGAGGAACGGCAATAATAAAACGTTTGGATAGAGGAACGGCAATAATAAAACGTTTGGATAGAGAACGGCATAATAAAAACGTTTGGATAGAGGAACGGCAATAATAAAACGTTTGGATAGTAGAACGGCATAATAAAAAACGTTTGGATAGAGGAACGGCAATAATAAAAACGTTTGGATAGAGGAACGGCAACAATAAAACGTTTGGATAGAGGAACGGCAACAATAAAAACGTTTGGATAGTAGAACGGCAACAATAAAAACGTTTGGATAGAGGAACGGCAATAATAAAAACGTTTGGATAGAGGAACGGCAACAATAAAAACGTTTGGATAGAGGAACGGCAGCAATAAAAAACGTTTGGATAGAGGAACGGCAATAATAAAACGTTTGGATAGAGGAACGGCAGCAATAAAAACGTTTGGATAGAGGAACGGCAGCAATAAAAACGTTTGGATAGAGGAACGGCAACAATAAAAACGTTTGGATAGAGGAACGGCAACAATAAAACGTTTGGATAGAGGAACGGCAACAATAAAAACGTTTGGATAGAGGAACGGCAACAATAAAAACGTTTGGATAGTAGAACGGCAATAATAAAAACGTTTGGATAGTAGAACGGCATAATAAAAACGTTTGGATAGAGGAACGGCAACAATAAAAACGTTTGGAAAGGTAAAAGGACAATAACATAAACGTTTGGATAGTAGAACGGCAATAATAAAAACGTTTGGATAGTACAAAAACAGAAAAACGTTGGACGAGTAAATAAATAAATAAATAAATAAATAATGTTCGGATAGTAAAACAACAATAACGAAAACGTTTGGATAATATCGCAACAGTAACGAAAATTAGGATATCAAACCATTTGGATAAGAATAAAAGCATTAGTATTGTTAAATAAAATTTAAAAAAACGTTGATTTCGTACGGCATCACTAACAAACAAATGTTGATAGTAAAACAACAATGACAAAAATCAAATAAAAAAAAAAAAGTGGGGATAGTAAAGCAACGATACTAATAATTTAAAAAAAACGTTTGGACAGGAAATCCAAGGATAAAAAAACGTTAGAACAATAGAGAGAAATAAGTAAAGCAGTAATAAAAATAAAAAAGATTAAAAAAAAAAAAAAAAATATTTGCACCCATATTCACATACAAATTGACATACATATTAACACGCCCATCGATAAACACACATACATGCACATTTACGTACAGACATACATACACATCCATGTACATTTACACACAGACATGCATAGTCATACATGTATATTTACGTACACAGATATACATAAATATACATGTACGTTTACGTACACACATACATGCGTAAACATACATGCATATTTACGTACACAGATATATATATATATATATATATATATATATATATATATATATATATATATATATATATATATATATATATATATATACATATATATATATATATATATATATATATATATATATATATACATATACATATACATGCACATTTATGTACGCATGGACATACATGAACACGCACACTTACGTACAAAAAGACATACATAAACAAACATGCATAATTACGTACACACACACATGCATAAACATATGATGTATAATTACGTACACACAGACATTCACACACACACACACGCGCACACACACACACACACACACACACACACACACACACACACACACACACACACACACACACACACACACACACACACACACACACGCA
>NC_051390.1:4534383-4539383 GCF_015228065.2 Penaeus monodon | reverse complement strand
TTTTTTTTCTTTTTTTTTTTCAAGTCTTTCGAAAAGGTCAAACTATACCAGTCTGTTATTGGCTTTTTTCTCTTTTACTCCTGGTTATCGTTTTCTTTCCTTTGTTTTTATCAGTTTCCTTTTTTACTTGGAAATCTTTTTCCCCGGGAAAACTTTCTTTGGGCCCAATTTCTGACTTTTTTTTCTTAAATTTTTCTTAATTTTCTTTTTTTTATTTATTTTTATAGTTTTTATTTTTTTTATTATTATATTATTTTTAAGGTTTTATTTTATTTTATTTTTGTTTTTATTATTATTTTTAAATTTTTTTTAAACCCCCCCACACACACAAATAATTTTTATTTTAATATTATAAAATATATTATATAAAATTATATATTTATATATATTTTATTTTTATATATATATATATATTTTTATATATTATATATTTTGTTTTAAAAATATATTTTTTTTGGGGGGGAGGGGGGGGGTGCTATTGAAATGCGATCTTTTATTTATCTAGTTTTTTAATGACTGGATTTATCTGTCGGTTTTGAAAAAAAAAAAAAAAAAAAAAAAACGAATATATAGGGGACAAAAAGGAAAGGAAAGGAAAGAGAAAAAAACAAGTAAAAAAAAAGATAGAAAGATAAAAGATAAAAGATAAAAAGAAAGAAAAAAATATAAAGAAAGAAATAGAAAGATCAGAAAAAAGAAAAAGAAGAAAAAGAAAAAAAAAGAAAAGAAAAAAAAGGATGCAGAAAAGAAAGAAGAAAAAAATAATACAATTAAAAAAAAAACACACACAAAAAAAAACAAAAAAAAAAAGAAGATAAAGAAATAAGAAAAAAATATATAACGAAAAAAAAAGAAAGAAAAAAACAAAAAACCAAGAGAAAAAAAAAAAACCAGAAGACGAGATAAAAAGAGACGAACGGGGAAAAGGGGATAAAGGTCGCTAAACTCCCTAAAATTTCGCCAAAAAAATGTTTAAATTTTCCCCCCAAAAACTTTAACAGACAAAAGGGGCAAAGGGCGTTTAAACAAAATCGGTTAGTAAAATTTACGTGGGGTTAATGGCAAAATTTGCCCCTACACACAGACCCCACGCACACGAGCACAAAAACACACACCCACATCCCCAAACCTACAACAAAACACACACACAGGGCACCACAAAAAACAAAACGGGACCACAGCACACACAAATACAAACACAACAAAATACATACATAACACACACACACGCACCCCGCAAAACCGCACCGCAAAACCCCACTACATGCATCCATAAATAATCCCATAACACCCCAAACACAAAACGCACACGCACAGCCCCCCACGCACACACACATACATGCTAAAAAAACATAAAAACACAAACACCCCAACACACAGACCCCACACGCACTCACACTAAAACACACACATACTTTACTAACTACTACATCCACACCCCACCCGCACACACGACACACACGCACTCCCCCAAACAAACCCCAAAAACACCCCCCACACACACATACATACATCCACACCCCAAAACAACTTTACATACCCCACACACACACACGCACGCACATACACACATGCACACGAGCACACGCACGCACGCACCCCAACACACACACCCACACACACACACCCCCACACCCCCCCCAACACAACACCACACACACAACACACACACAAAACGCAATACTACGCCCCACCCCCAAAAAACACACACACACCACACACCCCACACACAACACAAAAACCAAACACACACACACACACACACACACACACCCACACACAAATACCCCACACACTTACATCCCGGGAGTAGTAAGGGAGAGAAGAGAGAGAAAGCCCTGAGAAAAGAGAGAGGGGGGAGAGGGAGAGGGAAGGGAGGGGGGAGAGAGGGGGAAGAGGAGAGAGGGAGAGGAGAGGGGGGGAGGAGAGAGGAAGGGGAAACAGGGGGGAAAAGGGAGGGGAGAGGGAGGGAGAGAGAGAGAGAGAAAAGGAGGGAGGGGAGAAGAGAGAGAGGGGAGAAGAGAGAGGGAAAAGAGAGAGAGAGAGAGGGAGAGAGAAAAGGGAGGGAGAAAAGAGAGGGAGAGAAGAGGGGGAAGAGAAAAAGGGGGAGAAAAAGAGAGGGGGGAGAAGAAGGGAGAGAAGAGGGGGAGAAGAGAGAGGGGGGGAAGGGGGGAGGGAGAGAGGGGGAGGCAGAGGAGGGGAGGGAAGAGGGGGCGGGAGAGAGGAAAAGGAGAAGGGAAGGAGGGAGGGGAAGGAGGGAGAAGAGAGGGAGAGGGGAGAGGGGAGAGGGGAGGGAAGAGGGGAGAGAGGAGAGGGGGAAAGGAGAGAAAAGAGAGAAGAGAGAGAGAAAAGAGAAGGGAGATAGAGAGGGGGAGAGAGAGAGAGAGGGGGGAGGGGGAGAGGGGAGAGGGGGGGAAGGGAGAGGGGGGAGGGGGAGGGGAGAGAGAGGGGGAGAGAGAGAGAGAGAAGAGAGAGAGAGAGAGGAGAGGGAGAGAGAGAGGGAGAGAGAGAGGGGGAGCTTTGCGAGCCGAGAAAAGAGAGAAAAGAGAGGGGGGAAGGGGGGAGCGGGCGAGGGGAGAAAAGAGGAGAGGAGGGAGGAGCTTTGCGAACGAGAGAGAGGGGGGGGGAGGGGAAAAGGGGAAAGGAGGAAGAAGAGAAGAAAGAAGGGGGGGAGAGACTGAAAAAATGTGGATAAAAATTCCCTTTTAAAACCGCTAAACAGATGAAACCCACACACACCACCCACCCCACACAAACCACACACCCCACACACAAAACACACACACACACCCCACACATATTTATTATAAAACAAACAAACTCCCCCAAACAAACAAAAAAAAACACAAAAACAAAACAAACAAAAGTAACAACAGTGACAAAGTTCATACGGGAAGATGACGAAATACACCTCACACTCCCCCCTTTCGTCTGCCAATTCACACGAAAATAAAACACAATCTCGGGGCTTCTTACAGGTTATGGAGGTTTCGCTGGGTGTACTGTTATGGGGGGATTTACCAAATAAGGAAAAAACTGTCAAATTCTTATTTCCCCGCTGTGTCCCTATATCCCGCCCATTAGGGAAAAGAGGAGAGGCACAAAAGAAATAAAAAATATAGGGGAGGGAAATAAAGGATATGATTAAAAATTCGTGAAAAAAGAAACAAATTTTTTTTTATTTTTTTTTTGTTCAAGAACCCTTTTATTTATTTCGGGGTTAGGCTATGCTTTTTTTTCAGTAATTTTTCGATATTTTTTTTCCAGATAAGTGTTACATCTAGGGATTTACAAAATTTGAAAATATAGTCATTACGGGAAAAATAAAAGGGGGAGGGGAGGGGAGAGGGAGGAGAGAGGGAGAGAGAGGGGAGGGGAGGGAGGGGAAAAAGGGAGAGAGAGGAAAAAGAAGAGAAAAGAGCAGAGGAAAGGAAAAGAAAGAGAGAGAGAGAGAGAGGGGGGGTTTGGGGGGAAGGGAGAGAGAGAGAGATTGGGGGAGAGAGGGGGTCCCGAGGGGAGAGAGAAGAGGGTGCGGGGGAAAAGGGGGGAAGAAAGGGGGGGGGGGTGAAGGGGAGAAGAGAGGGGGGAGGGGGAGGGGGAAGGGGGGGAGAGAGAGGGGAGGGGGGAGGGGGGGAAGAGAGGGGAGAGAGCGAGAGAGGAGAGAAAAGGGGAAAATAGGGGAGGGGAGGGGGGGTGCGAGGGAGCGAGCGAGAGTAAGAGAAAGAGTAAGAAGCAGATAGAGAGAGAGAGAATACTCCCACCAAAAAAAAAAAAGAAAAGAAAAGAAAAAAAAAAACGAGAAAATGACTTAGAAAATAATTATTTCAGTCTAAATATTTCTCTCTCATTCCATCCTCATTCACCTCTCTTCCCTCTTCTCTTCAGTCTCATAATTATTACCTTATCTCTTTCTTCCATTATCTCCTGGTTATCGCTTCTCTCTCATCCCTATTCTTCCGTCCGTTTTGTATTGTTTACGAAAGCTTTGTTATGATTCAGTTTTAGCGTAATATGCACTATAAAGCGGACAACCAATTATAACGAAAAGGTAATCACATGCCAGACTGCACACATAATACTATAAAAATAAGCTGCTATAGTTCTTTTGAAATATTTGCTAAAACATAATTCATCCAATATTTTTTCAACACAAAACTAGAAATTAAATTTACTATTGATTTTGAATAATGGCCACCGAATGATCATATCTGAATAATTTAAATTTGCATACAGATACAGCGCACTGGCTTGATGTTTCTATGGAAACATTGATGATGATGATGATGACGAACTTTGTGAAAATCATGGAAAGAAAACTCGCATCAATAAACGAAATAGATGATGCTGATATTTATAAAAGAACTCAGGATAATGATAGCACTGATACTATCACAACAAAATATTACTAGGACTATTATTATTACTACTGCTACTTCACTAATGTACTACTATCACAAAAAAAACTAAACACTATTACTACTACTCCTAACTATATATATTACAGCAAAAACTACTACTATTACTAATACTACTACTACTATCACAACAACTATTATTACTACTACCACTATCCCAAAAATATTACCATTACTACTATACTACTACTATTAAGCAAGAAATACCATAAACACAACAACCCATTTACTACTACATCAACAGCAAAAACTATTACTATTACTACTACTATCACAGCAAAAACTATTACTATTACTACTACTATCACAGCAAAAACTATTACTACTACTGCTACTATCACAACAACTATTACTACTACTACTACTACTACTACTACTACTATCACAACAAAATAAATTTCTACTACTATCACAGCAAAAAACTATTCATATACTACACTACACAGCAAAAACTATTACTATTACTACTACTATCACAGCAAAAACTACTACTACTACTACTACTATCACAACAACTATTACTACTACTATCACAGCAAAAACTATTACTATTACTACTACTGCTGCTATTCCAACAAATCACAG
>NC_051390.1:4521390-4528890 GCF_015228065.2 Penaeus monodon | reverse complement strand
CTTTTCCTCCCCCTCCTCCCCCCTCCTCCCCCCCCCTCCCCTCCCCCCCCCCCCCTCCTCCTCCCCCCCTCCTCCCCCCCTCCTTCCCCTCCTCCTCCCCCCCCCCCCGCCCTCCTCCCTTTCTCCTCCCCCCCTCCCCCTCCTCCCTTTTTCCTCCCCTCCCCCCCCCCCCCTCCTCTTTCTCCTCCTCCTCCTTTTTCCCCCTCCCCTTCCCCCTCCTCCTCCTTTCTTTTCTCCTTCTTCTTCTTCTTTTTCTCCTCCCTCCTCCCCCCCCTTTTTTTTCTGTTTCTCCCCTCTTTTCCTCCTCCTCCTCTTCCTCCCCTCCTTTTTCGTTTCCCCTCCTTTTCTTCCTTCTCCCTCCTCCTTTTCCTCCTCCTTCTTTTTTTCCCCCTCCCCTCCTTCTTCTTTTTCCTCCTCCTCCTCCTTCTTCTTCGTCCCCCCTCCTCCTCCTCCTCCTCCCCCTCCTCTTCTGTTTTCCCTCCTCCCCTTCTTTTTCTGTCCCTCCTCCTTTTCTCCTCCTCCCCCCTCCTCCCCTCCTCCTCCTTCTTCTTCTGTTTCTCTTCCTCCTCCTCCTCCTCCTCCTCCTGCTCCTCCTCTCTCCCCTCCTCCTCCTCCTCTTCTTCCTCTTCTTCCTCCTCTTGTTCTTCCCTCTTTTTCCAATTCCCTCTGCTCTCCCGCCCCATTTTTTTCTTTTCTTCATCTCCCTCTTTTTAATATCTTAATAATTACTCTCCTTTTCTCATTCTCCTTTTATCCTCTTCCTAATTCTCCTCTTTATCCTCCGCCTCCTCACCTCCCCTTCCTCATTTTCTTTGTTTTGTTATTCTTTATTTTTTTTTTATTATATTTATAATTATATTTATCATTATTCTTTCTTATTCCTTTTTCTACGTATTTTCGTCTTTCAGCTATCTTTGTTCTTAAGAAGTGAAAATTATCAAGGATTTTTTTCTTCAATCTTAACAACAATCACAAAAGGTCTATTTGTCTACTAATAATTTTTTTGCGTTGGATTTCTAATTTGCATATTTCTTCGTTTGTTTTTTTCTTTATCACTGTTTCCTTGGTTTTGTTTTGCTGACGTTTGAGGTAAGTTATCTACTTAATTATATATATGTATATATATATATATATATATATATAATATAATAATATTAATATATAATATAATTGCTATTATTTTTCATTTTTATTACTGTTGATATTTTCGTTATTACTATCTCAATCATTATCATTAGCATTATTGTTGTTATTGTTATTTGGATTGTTATTAGTATTATACTCATTATCGTTATTGTTGTTACTGTACCTGTTACTGTTATTGTTATTATCATTTTTATTATTATTGTTGTTGTTGTTGTTGTTGTTATCATTATTATCATTAATATTACTATTATCATTATCATTATCATTATTGTTTTATCTATACTTTTTTGTGTGTGTGTGTGTTGTATGTATGTAGTATTATGTATGTATTATTAATAATATATATTATATAATTAATAAAATATATATATAATTAGATAATATGTTATAATGTTTTATTTTTATATTATATATAAAATATATATATTATATTATATATATATATATATTTTAAAATATATATATATATATATTTATATAATTAATTTATATAATATATATATATATATTAAAAATATATAATAATATATATATATATTTTAAAGTATATTTTTTATTTGACTGCCGCGACGGTCCATGTTAGAGCACGGACTCCGACCCTCGTGGCCCGAGTTTTAAATTTCGCCGCGGCAGTCGTAAAAATGCCCCGCGTTTTGCTGCTACTCGAGCCCAGAAAAACGACATTATCGCCTTAAGAATCAAAAGCAGGTGTCGTAGGGGGAATCGCCCCCGGGCACAAACCGCGGTTGTTAGAAGGGCAAAACCATCAGGGAAGGGGGCCCTGCCTAAACCTCTCAGTAATGAATTATGACTAGGCCTAGTCCTGCAGTGGAATGAATGGCTGTTGAAAAAGAAAAAAGAACTTTCTTCTATATTAACAGATGAATTGTATCTTACTCAACAAGGAAGTGAGGTCACCTCTTTGCCTCATGAGACAGATAGACAAAACAGGCAGTGAGAGAAAGAGGTTTTAAGGGAAATGTTGGATGGGAAGGAGCGAGAGAGAGAGAGAGAGAGAGAGAGAGAGAGAGAGCGAGAGAGAGAGAGAGAGAGCGAGAGAGCGAGAGAGCGAGAGAGCGAGAGAGCGAGAGAGCGAGAGAGCGAGAGAGAGGGGGGGGGAGAATGAGAGAGAGAGAGAGAGACAAAGAGATAGAGAAAGCGAGAGACAAAGAGAAAGAGAGAGATAAAGAGAAAGAGAAAGAGAGAGACAAAGAGACAGAGAGAGAAAGACAAAGACAAAGAGAGACAAAGAGACAGAGAGAGAGGGAAATAGGTCATAATCCCCCCCCCCCCCCCCTCTGGTGTGACTTTCTTTCTCTCCTGAAACATCCTGAGGACTTAGCAACGTGTCGGGGTGAATCTTAAGGACATGTATATATATTTTTTCTTTTCTTTCTCTCTCCCTTTCTTTTCTTATCTTTCCCCCTCTTTTTGTTTTGTTTTTTATGTATTTGTTCCATTATCCTTGTTTTTGTTTGTTTGTACCATTATCCTTGTTTTTTTTCTTGATTTTTTTTAGCTTTATTTATTTGTTTATTTATCTTTTTTGTTTATCTGTTTTTTTACGGTTTTCCTCTCTTTTTTAAAACGTGTTTCCCTTTTTTTTTTTCCTTTTCATTCTAATCTTCGATCTAATCTTTCTTTTTTCATCCTATTCCCCTTATATATTTTTCTTTTCTTTTTTCTCTTCTCTTCTCTTCTCTTCTCTTCTCTTCTCTTCTCTTCTCTTCTCTTCTCTTCTCTTCTCTTCTCTTCTCTTCTCTTCTCTTCTCTTCTCTTCTCTTCTCTTCTCTTCTCTTCTCTTCTCTCTTCTCTTCTCTTCTCTTCTTCATTTTTCATTTTTTCTCCATTTCTTTGAGACGGATTAAAATACCAATTTAGAGAGAGTGTGTGTTAAAAGGGATCTGTGTGGATATGGAGAGGCGGGTTTGGATTGTGTGTTTGTGTGGGGGTGTGGGGGTGTGGGGAGGGTTATAAGTGTGTGTGGAGGGGGGGGGTGAGTGAGTGGTGGGTGTGGGTGTGGGTGTTGGGGGGGGGGTGTAAGTGTGTGTGTGTTTCTGAAGGGGGGGGTGAGTGAGTGTGTGGGTGTGGAGGGGTGTAAGTGTGTGTGTGGGGGGTGTAAGTTTGTGTGTGTGTGAGTGTGTGTGTGGGCGGGGGTGTAGGTGTGTGTGTGTGTGTGTGTGTGTGTGTGTGTGTGTGTGTGTGTGTGTGTGTGTGTGTGTGTGTGTGTGTGTGTGTGTGTGTGGGCGGGGGTGTAGGTGTATGTGTGTGGGTATGCGTGTGAGTGTGTGTGTGTGTGTGTGATAGTGCTTGTGTATGTAATTTTCGTGTTTGTATGCGCCTCTTTTTGCTTACATACGCGTTTTTCCGCAAGTGTTTTGATATACGTGCTTGCTATTTGATGCCAAAAAATAGCATATGTTGTATATTAAGAATTGACTCGATTACTTAATAAAGATGTACACAGGGTTTGTATAATATAAATAAAAAGTAGAAAACTCCAGCCAGTGAAAAAGACAACTAGCCTCATGAATGATGATAATTCCAGAAAAATACAATCCAAAAATAATCACGATAAAACAACAATAAAACGAAACGGAATCACACACACACAAAAGATGAAGATGAAGATGAAGAAGAAGATAAGAAGAAGAAGAAGAAGAAGAAGATGAAGAAGATGAAGAAGAAGAAGAAGATGAAGAAGAAGAAGAAGATGAAGAAGAAGAAGAAGATGAAGAAGAAGAAGAAGATGAAGAAGAAGAAGAAGATGAAGAAGAAGATGAAGAAATAGAAGAAGATGAAGAAGAAGAAGAAGATGAAGAAGAAGAAGAAGATGAAAAAATATATATATATATATATATATATAAATTTCCCACCAAAGATTCTGACAAGACTTGATAACATCCAAAAATAGCCGTGATAGCAATTAATTACCCTTCCATTAAACATCAAGGTAATAAAACAGCTCACCTTGACAGCTGACAAGGAATGGAAGGTGTTTGATGTCATTCTAAGTCAACAACGAACGCCAGATTGCAATCGAGTAGTCACGCCATGTTGTGAGCGAATGCGATTGTAAAGGGAGCAATCGGCATTACAACCGCGGGTGAGAGGTAATTAGGTTGTGGATTGATAATGCACGCGTGTTATAATTAACTCCCCCCCCCCTCCCCCGCCCGCTTGTTGTGTCAGAAAGCCTCGTTTAGATTTAGTTTAAATTGGCGTAATGGAGTGATGGGCAATTATGACGCGGGTTTCGGGCAGCGTTCGCATAAGGAACCGGATTCCTCTACCTTCTTTACCCCCCCTCACCTACTCAACCTCTCCTTTACACGAACAATAAAAAAAAAGACACACACAAAAAAAAAAAGAAACGAACAAACAAAAAAAACATATTGAAAACAAGGAAAAACAAAATAAAGGATAAAGTTATCCTCACCAGAGCGGGAAAGGGAGAGACAGGAACATAGATCGGTATATACGAGTTAATGAGACTTCCGCTGCCAGCTAGCTTATTGGCGAGCGGCAGACGCGGCGGCAGTAGCGAATCGATGCGAGGCAGGAAGACGTCGAGTGGGTGTGAGGAGGAGGAGAGAGAGGGAGAGGGAGAGAGGTGGTGGTAAAGGAGAGAGAGGGAGAGGGAGAGAGGTGGTGATAAAGGAGAGAGAGGGAGGGAGGGAGAGAGAAAGTGAGTAGATAAAGGACAGAAGAAAAATAAGGGGGGAGAGGAGAGAGAGAGAGAGAGAGAGAGAGAGAAGAGAGAGAAGAGAGTGAGAGAGAAAAGAGAGAAGAGAGAGAGGGGGGGGGGCGAGTGAAGAAATGAGAGTGAGATATAACGATAAAGGAGAGAAGGAGGGAGGAAGGGAAAGATGAAAATAGAGTAGAGAGAGAAGAAACGGAGGG
This sequence comes from Penaeus monodon, assembly GCF_015228065.2. Taxonomy (NCBI): domain Eukaryota; kingdom Metazoa; phylum Arthropoda; class Malacostraca; order Decapoda; family Penaeidae; genus Penaeus; species Penaeus monodon. The sequence goes on along the minus strand of NC_051390.1, from coordinate 4,523,841 downwards.
AAAGATGATGATAAAGAGAGAAAAAGAGCGAAAAGAGGAGGGCGAGAGACGGGAAGTGATGGATGGTAATAATGAAAAAAAAAATCTTATACATTCCTTTTCTTTGTTATTTCCTCTTCGTTAACTCCTTTTCTGCCTTCTCATCGTCAAACCCTTATCATCATCTACTTCCTCCTCCTCCTACTCTCCTCTTCCTCATTCTCTTCCTTATCCTTATCCTCCTCCTTATCCTCATCCCTATCCTCATCCTCTTCCTTATCCTCATCCTCTTCCTCATCCTTATCCTCTTCCTTATCCTCATCCTCTTCCTAATCCTTATACTCATCCTCATCCTTATCCTTATCCTCATCCTCATCCTCATCCTCATCCTCTTCCTCATCCTTATCCTCTTCCTTATCCTCATCCTTATCCTTATCCTCATCCTCATTCTCCTTTATTCTCATCCTCCTCATTCTCATCTTCATTTTCATTTTCTTCTTCCTCTTTTTTCCTTCCTTATCCCCCTCCCCCTCCCCCTCCCCCTCTTCCTTATCATCCTTTGTCTCCTAACCCTCTCCATCATCACCCCTTTCTCTTTCCCTCTCCCCTTCCCCTCTCTTATCACCCCCTTTGTTACCCCTCTTTCTCATCCCCCCTTTGCTACCCCAACCCCCCTCTCCTTTCCCTCTCGTTACCCCCACCCCCACCCTCCTTCTTCCCCCCTCAATACCCCCTTCCCCCTTCCCTCTCTACGCCCTTCCCCCTTCTCCCTCTCTACCACCTTCCCCCCTTCCCCCCTCTCTACCCCTTCCCCTTCCCCCCTCACTACCCCCTTACCCCCTTCCCCTCCTTAAAACCCCCTTCCCCCCTCTCTACCCCTTCCCCCTCCCACCCTTTCCCCCTTCCCCTCCTTACTACCCCTTCCCCCTCACTACCTTCTCCCCCCTCCCCCCCCTTCCCCACCACCTTTACTTCCCTAAGTTTTCCATTTGCAACTTGGGAAAATTAAGTAGCTCTGACTGCACTCCCGGCCCGCCCTGACAGTGACAGACAGGCGAGTAAAAGCGCGCCAATCCATGGATAAATTGAAAACATGTTTGGGGGGAGGGGGGAGGGGGGGGAAGAGTAGATTGTGGAGGGGGGGGGAGAGGAAGGGGAAAGTAGACGAGAGAGTGTCTAAGGAAAGAGGGAAGGAAGGGTGGATGGAGGGGGGGGAGGAGGAGAAGGAGAGAGGAGGAGGGAGAGTAGGTGAGAAAGTGTCTACGGAAAGAGGAGGGAAGAAAGGATAGAAGGAAGAGGAGGAGAAGGAGAGAGGAAGAGGGATAGTAGACGATAAAGTGTCCAAGAAAAAGGGAAGGAAGGATGGAAGGAGAAGAGAGGAGGAGGGGAGGGGAAATGGTGTATGGAAGGAGGGAGGAGTGGGGGAGAAGGGGAGAGAGGGGAGTGGGGGAGAAGGGGAAGGAGTAAATTTGTACGGAGAGGGTGTGGGGAAGACGGGAGGTAAGGGGGAAGTAGAAGAGAGGGGAAATAAAGATGGTGTGAAGGAAGGGAAGAAGGATGGACGGCCGGAGGATGGGAGGAGGGGAGAGGGGAGAAAGGGGAATAATGAGAGAGAGGAAATGAAATAAAGAGGGAGGAAGGATAGGTGTGAGGGAGTACAAAGAGGAGTTCAGAGAGGTGGGAGAGGAGAGAGAGAAAGAGAAAAAAAAAAAACAAGGAAGGAGGAAAAGAGGGGAGAGGGGAAAAAAGGGGGAAAACAGGAAGGAGATGGGCATAGGGGGGGAGGGGGATTAAGAAATCGCTGGGGAGAAGGGGAGAAGAGAAAGGGGGAAGAAATAAGACTATGAGAGAAGAGGGAAGTGGTAGGGAAGAAAGACGTAGATGAGAGGGAGTGGGAGACTGGAAGAGAGAGGGAAGCAGAAGAAGAGAGAGAGGGGGAGGGAAAAGAAGAGAAGTGAGGGAGGGAGAAGAAAAGGAAGAGAGGAATAAGAAAGGGGAGAGGAGAGAGGGAGAGAAAAAGAGGGTAATAAGAAAGGGGAGAGGAAGAATGGAGGGGAAGCAAGAGAGGAAGAGGAGAGAGGGAGAAAAAAAAGAGAGAAATAAAAAAGGGGAAGAGGAGAGAAGGAACGAAAAAGAAAGGAATAAGAAAGGGGAGAGGAGAGAGGGAGAGAGAAAGAGGGGAATGAGAAAGGGAGGGGAAACAAGAGAGGGGAGAGAGTACCGAGGCTTTCATAGTCGTTGTTAGTTGTCCATCGCCGGCCCGAGTTGTCGGCTCGAGTGTATTTGTGTGTTTTTAGGCCTACCGGGGGAGAAAAGTGACGTCTGTTTATGTATTGCCTTTTTTTCTCGATTTTTTGTTTGTTTGTTTGTTTCTTTTTTTTTTTTTTGCTTGTTTGTTTAGTTTTGATTATCATTGAAGAAAAGGTCGTTTCATTTTGTTTCTTTTTTCTATTTTGATGTAATTTTTTCTTT
>NC_051390.1:4506390-4513890 GCF_015228065.2 Penaeus monodon | reverse complement strand
ACAGAGAGAAGAGGAATGACTGATGGACACGCAGAAGAACAAATAAACACAAAAGAAGGGGAAACAGAGAGAGATATGGATGACTGACAGACAAGCAGGACATACAAACAGAATGACCAAACAGACTGTCATGCAAACGACCATAATGACAAACGAAGCAGCAGTGACAATGAGAGAGACATACAAACAAACACAAGAACATTAAAGTGTAAATCATCCTCGCAAGCATCAAATCATCAAGATAAAGATAGGAAAAAAACACTCAAAAAGAGCGTAGACGTTTGCCAGCGACCCAAACAGTCCAGTTTCACGATGCATAAAAAGTTTTAAAAGAGAAAATGAACGGTCCTGGTTTGACTCGCTTCCATCAGGGAACTGAACTGGTGCCGAAGGCCAAAACCACCACGCTTAAAAAAAAAAAAAATAAAATAAAATAATAATAAATAATATAATAATAATAATAATAATAATAATAATAATAATAAAAAAATAAAAATTCACCACAATCCGTCTGTATTTTTTTTTTCTTTTCGTTTAAGTAGACGCGTAGAGTTCATGTCGAACCAGCTGCAACTAGAACCATGCATCTTGCTCTTCCCTGTTCTTATTCGCAAACCTCGAGACAAACCAAAACCAGCTGATAAACCAATCAACAAACCAATAAATAAACCTCTGAACCAAAAAAAAACAACCAATTTATAAACCAATTAGCCTAAAAAAATATTAATAAACCTCCAGTCACCGGCCGAAAGAAAAAAAAAAACTCGAAATCCACTGAAAGGGAAATAGACGGGAAGTGAGGAAGAGAAAGAGAAAGAAAGAAAGAGAAAGAGAGATGGTGGGGTTAGAGAATAGAAAAAGATAGTAAGAAAGAAAAGGAGAAAGAGAAAAAAAAGAGAAAGAGGAAGAGAGATAAAAAAGAAAGAGGGAGAGAGAGAATGAAGAGAAAGATCTTGGAAGATAAAGAAAATAAAGAGGGGAAGAGAGAGAGAGAAAGCGAGAGAATGAGGCATTTTATTATATCACAAAGATCAGCACCGGATTGCCCAAGATTCCTGTTAAGTTAAGAGACTGTTGTTGACGCTGTGGCAAACTTACGCGCCTCACAGTTGAAAAGACAATACGCATTTCGTCGAATATTCTAGATCAGGGAATCGACCCCCTTTAAGGGCGAAATGATCAGCTCTTGTCAGGGGAAGGTGAATCGGAAAAGAAAGTGTGTCTGGGAGAGAATGAGAGAGAGAAGAGAGAGAGAGGAGAGAGGGGAGAGAGAGAGAGAGAGAGAGAGAGAGAGGAGAGAGAGAGAGAAGAGAGAGAGAGAGAGAGAGAAAGGGGAAGAAATGGGAAGAGAGAGAGAGAGAGAGAGAGAATGTGTGTGTGTGTGTGTATTATGTGTGTATGAGTATGTGTATGTGTGTGTGTGTGTGTGTGTGTGTGTGTTTGTATGTGTGTTTCCGTGTGCGTGTGCGAATTACAGAATCGGATAAATTCTTTCTTTTTGTACTTTTTTGGACGAAAAGGCTGTAGGGATTTTTTTTCCGAAGTGTTATCTATTATTTCACTCTGTTGTTTCTTAGTCTCTCTTCCTCTCTTCGTTGTTTGTTGTCCTCTTTCTCCTCTTCGTCTGATTCTTCTTCTTCATCGTTCTTTAGCCCTCATCACCACCACCTTGCCATAATCTTCTCTTACTCTTCTCTCTTCCTGCCCCACTGCCGAATCATCATCTTTTTTCTCTTCTTCTACTTTATTTTTTCCTTCTTCTTCTCCCTCTTCACTTCCGCCGCATCTTCTCCTCTTCCTCCTCATTTCCCTCCTCCTCCTCCTCCTCCTCCTCTTCCTTCTCCTCCTCCTCCTCCTTCTTCCTTCTCCTCTTCCTTCTCCTCCTCCTCCTCCTTCCTTCTCCTCTTCCTCTTCCTCCTCCCCCGCTTTCCATTTTCTCCAGTTCCACCTTTTTCTTCCCACTCCTCTCCCACCTCATCCCCTTTTCTTGTTTCATTTCATTCCATTTTCCACCATTTTTCCTTCCCACTCCTCTCACATCTTACTTTATCCTACATATTCCCTCTTTTCTTTATCATTTCTCATTCTCATTTTCATAACAGTTGTTTCCTTCCTCATCTCCTCCACATTTCTTTACTTGTATTCCTTAACAAATATTCTCTCGAAAGCCGGTGAGAGCATTTGAACTTTTCTTTCGTTCTGCGGCCACTATGCAAACACGCCGATCCGCGAGGGTTCCACACAAGGGCGTTTTTTTAAGTCGCCCTTAAGAGAATAAAATGGACCGTATCAGCACCGAACTCGCCTCGGAGGACTGTCGACTCTCCTTTTGAGTCGAGGAGATCGTCAGCCGGGGGGGGGGGGGGATGGCCTGCAGGAGGCGGCGACGGCGGCACTGCGCTTTCGTTCGGCCTGGGAGTCTTTTTTTTACGAGCGTCGCCTCGCTTTCTGATTTAGGAGGCCGTATCTTCAGGCATCCGCGTTGCAGGTTGGGGAAGCTGTTCCTAAATTGCGGACTTCATTTATATTTTGAAGTCTGCACCGGCGGGGGTTTCCTGCTTGTTTGTGTGTTGTTTCTGTTTCTGTGGGATGCGCTGTGCGTTTGTTTATGGATATGGTGATGATGGTGTGGTGTGTGTGTGTGTGTGTGTGTGTGAGTGTAAGTGTAAGTGTAAGTGTGTGTGTGTGTGTGTGTATGTGTATGTATGTATGTATGTATATGTATATGTATATGTATATGTATATGTATATGTATATGTATATGTATATGTATATGTATATGTATATGTATTTTGTATATGTATATGTATATGTATATGTATATGTATATGTATATATATATATATAGATAGATAGATAGATAGATAGATAGATAGATAGATAGATAGATACACACACACATATAGATAGATAGATAGATGGGTATATGGAGACAGAGAGAGAGAGAAAGAAAGAGAGGAAGAGACGAAAATTAAGAAAGAGAAAGATAGAGTGGTGGGGGGGGGGGCGAGAGGAAATACAGACAGACGAAAGGAAATAACGAGAGAAACAGAATGTAATATGAATCGACACAGCCTAAGCACGTTCTCTCACGTCACCCCCACACCCCCAGCCACTCACCCCACCCCTACCCACTCACCCCCATCCCCACCCACCCCCACCCATCCCCATCCCCACCCACCCCCACCCATCCCCACCCATCCCCAATCATCCCCAATCACCCCCTACCCACCCCACCCATCACCCCCATCCACTCACCCCCATCCACTCACCCCCACCCCCATTACGTAACTTTTATGCTGCCGTCCGCTAATGGCGTTTAAATCGTGAAACAAAGATTCTCAGTGCCGAGCGCAGTGGCACCCTTACGCGAGGTGCCATGCAGTGCCGCTCGTCCTTTATACCCGTCACGAAAATTGGCACGGAGGACAGCTGATACTTCAGCTGTATTTGTTAGTGTTTGTGAGGGATGTGTGTTTGGGTTAGTGTGAGTGAGTGAGTGTGTGTGTGGGGGGGGGGTTGTGTGTGTGCGTGTGTGTATGTGTGTGGGGGGGTTGTGTGTGTTCGTCTGTGTGTGTGTGTGTGTGTGTGTGTGTGCGCGTGCGTGTGTGGGTTGTGTGTGTGTGTGTGTGGTGTGCGTGCGTGAGTGCGTGCGTGCGTGCTTGTGTGTGTAAGGTAATTGTTTGCTGCACTGTACGTGTGTATATTAGTGTGAATAGATGTACAAAATAAAAGGCGAAGACACTGCCTCCCCCCCCCAAAAAAAAAAAAAGAATTAAAAAAAAAAAAAAATGATAACGAATAAGCGAGAAAAAAAATTGCGTGAACACGAGTGTCCCCCTCCCTCCCCCTCCCGATCTAGAATAACACTAAATCAATCAACCGATAAATCAGTAAAAAAAGAGAAACAAGAAAAAGAAAATGAGAACACTGAGTAACCCCCCCCCCCCCGCCATAAGACAATAATAGATAAATGAATAAATCGATAAATAGATAGAAACAAGAGAGAGTGCCCCCCCCCCCTCCTCGGCCCCGGAATAGTAATAAATAAATAAATAAACAAGAAAAAGGCGAGAACACGAGAGGTTACCCCCCCCCTCCTCGGCCCTGGAATAGTAATAAATAAACAAATAAACAAGAAAAAGCCGAGACCACCAGAATCTCCCAAACAAATCGGCGCCGACGGCCCTGCCCCCCCCTGCTCCCGCCCCGTCTATAATAAATATATAAAAAATAGATTATAGTATAATTGAGAAAGATAACGGGAAAAATGCGAGACCAGAGATCTCCCAAACAAATCGGCGCCGAGGAGAAGCCGAAGGGTGGCCGCCGCTGTTTCTCAACGGCCGTTCGATCCCACACAATTTCCAGCAAAGATATTTCTTGAGGGGGGAAGGGGAAGTTGGGGAGGTGGGGGAAGTTGGGAGGGAAGGGGGAGTGGTGGAAGTTGGGGAGGTGGGGGGGGAAGTTGGGAGGGGGGAGTGGAGGGGGAGGGGACGTTGGGGAGGGTGGGGGAACTGGGGGGGAAGGGAGGGGAAGTTGGGGAGGTGGGAAAGCTGGGAGGAAGAGAGGGGAAGTTGGGGAGGTTGGGGAGATTCCGCGGTTTTCGAAAATGGCAAAGGCTATCCCGGGTCGAGTGTCTTTTCCCCGACAAAATCACGGCTGCGGATGTTTTTTTTTCTTTCTTCTTTTTCTTTTTTCTTTTTTTTCTTTTTTTTTCTCTCCACACCGCGGCGCGTCTCCTGCGCGATATATTATTTATCCCCGGCGGGCGCGATTCCTGTAGCATTTTGTATCGTATAGATTTTTCGGTTTTTTTTTTCCCCTTTTTTGGGGGGTCTTTTCTCTCCCTCTTTATTGCTTTTTTTGTTTTTCTTTTTCCTTTTTTTAATATTTTCCCTTTTTTGAGTTTTTTTTTTTTAGCAGAGGCGTTGGAAAGATGGGGGGAGGGGGGAGGGGGGAGGGGGGAAGAGGAGGTGGTTTTAGTTCCTTTAAGAATTTTTTCTTTTTTTTTTTTGGTGCGGTGTTGCCAAACGGGTGTCTCTTCTTTAGGCGATTTGTTTTTAAGGAGTTCAGAGAGTTAGATTAATTGCTTTGTTCGCGTCATCGATTGGCCTCCATGCCTCTCTCTCTCTCTATTTCTCTTCACATTTCTCTATCTATCTCTATCTCTTATCACTATATCTCTCTATAATCTCTATCTATCATCTCTATATATCCTCTATCTATATCTCTACTATATATTTTCCGTATCTTTCTTCTCCTATTTCCTATCTCTCTCTTTCTCTTCTCTTCTCTATCTCTTTAATTTGCAAACTGATTTATATCTACAATAAAACTTTTCATTAAATATAATGACCATAAATTTTAATAACAACAATTATATGGTTCTTATTCCATTTACCAAACTTTTAAAGGCAAACTATTTATAATAAATTTCAAGCCATAAAATGGACAAACGTAGAAAAAAAGCATGATGATGTGTTGGTGTTTCCTTTAACAAGATTTTATGGAATATATGATGACTGAATAACCATACATGTAAAGTGAAAAAAAAGCCTGAGGTTCTCAACTAATCTGCTGGAGCACCGATTAAGCATTTAAGATAAAATGAAAGCAGGAGAAAGGCTTTAAAAAAAATCTTCTAGAATTCTTTTCATCCAACCCAGGCCGCCATGATCCGCTGACGTTCAAGATTAAACTAACTGTATTTGATCTACGCCATTGTAGCTATTATCAATACCTCTCAAATAAAACTAATTCTGCTTTACCCTAAATAATTATGAATCCATTCACAGATACACAATGATGACAAAATAACTGTATAAGTATTTATGAACGCAAAGGAATGAAAACGTATTCTACACAACCAAAGAAAATGCATTTTTAAGCATATACTTAACTATATCATACTCTATATGAGCTTCCTTTAATATATTTCAGTTAACATGTAATAAATACATGACACTATCTATCTATCTATCTCTATTTCCCTATCTCCCTTTCTCTATATCTCAGTCTGTCTAATCATCCATCATCTGTCTTTTTTCTATCTCTCTAGACGCCTAAATGTCTCATTAACAAACTAAAATGCAAATATCTCCCAAAAATATAGTTTGCTTGTCGAATAAGTTATATGTTTATAACCAGAGCGAGTTAAGCATGTAAAAGATATTCAACAAGAACACACCTACACCTTGCAATTGCTAGATCTAACAAGGAGAAAACGAGATGAAAAAAAAGACATTTGTCAATCAGGGAAAGATAGACAGAGAATTTTTTTTTCCACTGTTGGAGGATTACGGCAGGGAAGAGCGAAAAGTGTGGGTGTGGATGGGTGTGTGTGTGGATAGGTGGGGGTGTGGGTGGGTGGGTGTGTGAATGGGTGGGGGGGGTGGGGGGGGGGTGGGGGTGGGGGGTGGATGGGGGTCTGGGGGTGGGTTGGGATAGGTGTGGGGGGGTGGGTGTGTGGTAGCTGGGGTAGGGTGGTAGGTGAGTGTGTTGTGGTGTGCGGGTGAGTGTGCGGATTGTATGTATGTACGGATGAGGTGAGGTGACAAACAGGCAGACAGACAGACAGACAGACAGACAGACAGACAGAGTGAGTGAGGAAACACAGCCAGGGTGCAGCACAGTTTTCCCTTAATCCACTACACTTTGTCCTTTGTAGTTGTAGGTGAAGGTAGAGAGGTTTTCCTGTGGTTTCGCGAGTTCGGATGGACCAGTTTGGCGAGAGTTTAGTGTTCGATTCGATGCGTTTTCGGCTACGGGTTTTGGGGAGGTTTAGGGATTGATGCTTTGGGGTAAGGTTTGGGGGGGAAATTTTTGGGGTTGTTTTTCAGGTTTTTTTTTTCCGTTTCCCCCTCGGTTTGTTTTTTTTTTTTTTTTTTTTTTTTTTTTTTTTTTTTTTTTTTTTTTTTTTTTTTTTTTTTTTTTTTTTTTCCCCCCCCTTTTTTTTTTTTCTTTTTTTTTTTTTCCTTTCCCCCCTTTTTCCCCCCCCCCCTTTTTCCTTCCCCCCCCCCCCCCCTTCCCCCTTTTCCCCCCCCCCCCCCCCCCCCTCCCCCCCTCTCTCCCTCCCCCCCCTCTCCCCCCCTTCGTCACTTTCTAAAAAGAAAAAAAACCGGGGAAAATTTGGTTTAAATGTTTTTTTGCCTTGCTTTTTTTATTTATTATTTTTTTTTTTACTATTTTTTTTATCCCCCCCCTTCTCCCCCCCCCCCAACTGTTAATTCGATAATTGCTTCATCGGCCTCAGATGTTGCAGCTTTTAGCATCATTTATAGTGCAGGTTTTTACCTTTTTAATTTGCGGGGGGCCCGTGCTGGGGGGGAAAAAAAAAAAAACAAAAGGGGGGAAAAAAAAAAAGTGGGGTTTTTAAAAGGTGAATGGGGGTAGTAAAAGGTTTTGGTTAATGCTTTTTTTTGGGAATAAAAGTTTTTTTATTTTTAAGTTGATTAAGTTTTATCAAATATTTTTTTTTTATTTTATTTTTTTTTTTTT
>NC_051390.1:4500981-4503481 GCF_015228065.2 Penaeus monodon | reverse complement strand
TCCCCCTCCTCCTCCTCCCTCCCTATCCTCCTCCTCCCCTTTCCCCCTCCTCCTCCTCCCCCCCTATCCTCCTCCCCCCTTCCCCCTCCCCCCTCCTCCCCCCTTTCCCCCTCCCTCCCCATCCTTTTCCCCCCTCCCTTCCTCCCCCCTTATCCTCCTCCCTCCCTATCCCCCCCCTTTCCCTTTCCTCCTCCCCCCCTACCCCCCCTCCCACCTCCTCCCTCCCTATCCTCCTCCTCCTCCCCCCCCTATCCTCCTCCTCCTCCTCCCGTCACCAGCGCGCAGTGTTACCAAAAAGGGCGGCACAAAGGGTTACGCCCTGAGTTTATTTATAGCGGGCGACGTTACGGACGGAGGTTTATCGCCTTAACGCATTTCTTCGCGTTTTCGTGGGACTGCGCTCTCGTCTCCCCTTCATCCGTCCTCGCCTTTTTTTTTCCCCTTTCTCTTTCTCTTTCTCTTTCTCTTTCTCTTTCTCTTTTTCTATCTCTCTCTCTCCTCTCTTCTCCCCCCCTCTCTCTCTCTCTTCTCTCTCTCCTCTGTTTCTCACTCCCTCTCACGCTCCCTCTCCCTCTCCCTCTCCTCCCTCTCCTTCCTCTCCCTCTCCCTCTCCCTCTCTCTTCCCCCTCGGATATTTCGCTTTTTTTCTTTTATTTATTTATAGATTGCTCTAGTCGCTTTTTATTGTTTTTTTTCTTTCTCTCTTTCTTTCTTACGTTAGTGATATTTTTCATGTGTTTTCCCTTTTATCTCCTGGTTCGCCTTTTTTTTTTCTTCCTATTTTTCTGTTTCTTTTATAGTCTTCAAACTGTCCATTGATATTTTTGGCCAGCTGGCTCGGCAGATGGGTTGGTATATAAATGGACGGAGAAATAAGTAGACGTGTATATGAATGTGTGTGTGTGTATATGTATATATGTATGTATATATTTATGTGTATAGGTATATATGTATGTATGTGTTTATGTATATATATATATATATAATGTGTATATGTATATGTATATGTATATATATATATATATATATATATATATATATATATATATATATATATATATATATATATATATATTATATCATTTATATAAAGAAGAGAGACAGAGACAGAGAGAGAGAGAGAGACAACCACTCCTCTCTGCTCTCCTCTCCCCTCCTCTCCCCTCCCTTCCCCTCTCCTCTCCCCTCTCCTCTCCCCTCATTCCCCTCCCCTCTCCGCTTCCCTTCCCCTCTCTTTCCTCCCTTCTCCTCATCCCCCTCTCCTTTCCCTTCCCCTCTCCTCTTTCCTCCCTTCCCCTTCTCTCTCCCCTCCCTTCCCCTTCTCTCTCCCCTCCCTTCCCCTTCTCTCTCCCCTCCCTTCCCCTTCTCTCTCCCCTCCCTTCCCCTTCTCTCTCCCCTCCCTTCCCCTTCTCTCTCCCCTCCCTTCCCCTTCTCTCTACCTTCCCTTCCCCTTCTCTCTACCTTCCTTCCCCTCTCCTCTCCTCTCCTTCCCCTCCCCTTCCCCTCCCCTACTTCTCCCTTCTGTCACTGTGCCCTGCTAGGAAAGCTTTTTCATTCACTCAGCTGTTGGTCTCTATCTCAGTACCTTTCCCCCCCCTTCCCTCCCCCTCCCTCGCTCTCCTCCCTCCCCCCCCCCCTCGCTCTCCCCCTCCCCCTCCCTCGCTCTCCTCCCTCCCCCTCCCTCGCTCTCCTCCCTCCCCCTCCCTTGATCTCGTAACCCATCCCCCTCCCCCTCTGCACTCCTACCCCTACCCCTACCCCTCCCCTTTTATTTGCATTATGTTTGATCTTGTTACTGCGCCTTTCTCTCGTCCGTATTTTATTTTTTTTTTTATTTATCTCTCTTTCTTTTTTTATGGGGGGGAATGTATGTGGGGTAAATGTTGCAGCTATTGTTCCGTAAACGATTAAAAAAAATATGTAAGCCCGTTGTCCCTTTGTTTACATGAGTTGTGACGTCACTTGGCGGGTAAGTAGCTTACGAAACGGTTCGATCCCTTTCATAATTTGCAAAGGGGTTTGATATCAGTATTATTAATTTTTCCTTCGTGTTTGGGGTAAAATGTCAGTTCCATAAACTAACGAAAATCGAGGGTTATCCCCTTAAGTGGCTTTATTCTGCCTGTGTTTGCGAACCTGTCTGTGTGCGCTTTTCCCAGAAATTCTTCGGGAGTACATTTGGATTTATAGATCGAATATCACTTTTTTTTTCTCTGTTGTTTTATTCCGTTTTATCTCGACGCAAATCATGGGGCACATTACACGTTGTATACAAAGTGATATGAACATTTTAATATCACTCGTGCTTAAGATTCTTGACTGTATATACAATACTTAACGGTTTTCTAGAATTACCTCTTTAAGAATGCATGGCTTCAAGGCTCATGTTACTGTGACTTGCACCATCAGAACTTAGGTTGTATGTGGTCTCTTTCTCATTCTCTCTCTCTCCTTTTCTTGCTATGTCTGTCTGTTTGTTTTTCTCTCTATCTATCTCTAT
>NC_051390.1:4495981-4498481 GCF_015228065.2 Penaeus monodon | reverse complement strand
TATTACACCACATACAGATTTCACATCCGAGAGCTTATATGTTCATTAAGGCAGCCTGAGCACCTCTGGTAATCACAGGGGACACTGAGAACGTTGTCTGTCTGTTTGTTTGTTTGTTTTTTGTCTTGAGATGGACTTGGCAATTCGATCTCGGTGATGGAAGGGATTTCGTCGTTTCTCTGACAGGCGCTGGTCATTCGTGTTCGTTGGAAGCTGTGTGTTTGGTTTGTTTCATTGTGTGTGTGTGTGTGTGTGTGTGTGTGTGTGTGTGTGTGTGTGTGTGTGTGTGGTATTAGGTCGTGGCATTTTTTTGGTGATGGTAATAGTAGAGTTAATATTGTTGTTAGAAATGTTAGCTGTAGTAGTAGTAGTAGTAGTAGTAGTAGTAGTAATAGAATGGTATTGGTACGAACAGTAATAACAGATGCAGTAACGGTGCTATGACAGCATTGGTAAAAGAAAACTGGCAATATCAGTAATAATAGCCTCTGGTGTAACACAAGTAATAGGAAACTAGCAGTAGATGTAACAGTAGCGGTGATATTATAACACTAATAACAAGAATAGCTACATTGACGTTAGTAAGGAAGTTGCAGTAACAGTAGTAACAGCAGCAGAATCAGTATAGTGTTGTTTTTTATGTTAATGGTAGGAGTGTCAGTGGTGTGGTGATCGTGGTGTCCTAGTAGAATAGTACTAGTAGTGGCAGATTTTTATTGTTGTGGTTGATCATTTGCTAGTACTAGTATGTGTTTCGGTTGATGGTGCGCTAGGGTTGTGGTTTTTCTATTAGTAACAGTAATAGCAGTAGCAGAATCTATATTGCAGTGGAGGATTACCAGTACATGCAAGCAGGATGATGCATTGAATCCTGTGATGAGGGAGATGAAAATAATAATAATCATTAGAAAAAATAAACACACATGAACGAAAACGAACACAAAAAAATGAAAGAAACAGATGTACAAAGGGGGGGGGGGTGTATCAGCAGGGAACACCATCAGGTCCCTTTTTGCTCTGCTGTTATCACCAGCTTTACTCGAGTATCACTTTGCCCTGTTCTTATCCTCTTGTTTTCATCCATCGTCTTTTTTTTTTCTTTTCTTTCGTTCTGGTTTTCTTTTTTCTCTCTCTCTCTCTTTCTTTCTTTTTCTCTTTTCCTCTCTTTCTTTCTTCCTCCTTCTCCTCCTTCCTCCTCCTCCCTCCCCTCCCTTCCCCACCCCTCCCCTCCCTCCCTCCTTCCTTCCCTCCTCCTCCTCCCTTCCTCTCCTCCCTCCCTCCCTCCCTCCCTCCCTCCCTCCCCCCTCCCCTCCTTCCCTCCCTCCCTCTTGCATTACACCCGAGACTTCCGGTTTGGTGTCCCTGGCTTTACAACCGCATAAACATCTCGTTTTCCGTCTTAATTAAAGCTTAAGATGTTAATTCCCTTATTCTCATTTGGTTGCAGAATCTGTTGACTGCCCGTTGGTTCCTTGTTGTTGTTTTGAAGGTGGTGGTGTTGTTGTTCTGTAGTTATTGTCGTTATTTTTTTTACTTCTCTCCTTCTTTCTCAGTTATGTGTTACATTATTGTTATTTTCCCTTCACTATCCGTGCTTGCTTGCTTATGTTATCACTATTATTTTTGTTTATTATTATTATCATTATCTTTATCATACTCTCTATCCCTTCCAGCTTCATCAAAGTCACTATTTCAGAGAGAGAGAGAGGAGAGAGAGAGAGAGAGAGAGAGAGAGAGAGAGAGAGAGAGAGAGAAAGAGAAAGAGAAAGAAAAAAAAGCAACGAAAAAAGCAAACAAATTCATAACGACAAACAAACACTCACAAACAAACACTCACAAACAAACAAACAAATCCTCGAGCGATGATACTTCCGATATCTCTCCAGGGATGAAGTTGGGAACGTCTCTCTCTCTCTCTCTCTCTCTCTCTCTCTCTCTCTCTCTCTCTCTCTCTCTCTCTCTCTCTCTCTCTCTCTCTCTCTCTCTCTCTCTCTCTCTCGCTCTCGCTCTCTCTCACACTCTCTCTCTCTCCTCTCTCTCTCTCACACACACACTCTCACTTTCTCTCTCTCTCTCTCTCACACTCTCTCTCTCTCTCACACTCTCTCTCTCTCTCTCTCTCTCTCTCTCTCTCTCTCTCACACACACACACACACACACACACACACACACACACACACACACACACACACACACACACACACACACACACACACACACAGAAGCAGTCATCACAGTCATCCCTTGTTGACTGGCGGCGGTTCTGCGGTTCTCCGAAGATGCGGTTCTTGAACGACCCGACTTGCCACTCGATGTTCTTTGTGTCTTTATCATAACAAACTCTGTCGGGCTCTTGGAGAGGGGGAAAGGGGGGTGGAGGGGGGGAGGGGGAGGGGGAGAGGGGTTGGTGGTGGGAGGGGGAGAGGGGTTGGTGGTGGGAGGGGGAGAGGGGTTGGTGGTGGGAGGGGGAGAGGAGGAGGAAAAGGAGAGGGGAGGGGGT